>NC_047121.1:42688945-42823945 GCF_902500255.1 Thalassophryne amazonica
ATTTCCATTGTGGTCTATTTAAAAATCAAATGACAAAACAGAATAATAAAATAAATAATAATACTGATAATAGTATGTATATGATAACAAGAACCTAAACAATTTAAAAATACATTGAGAGTAAATTAACATTAAAATAATTGCATAATCAACAGGAAATAAAAGGGCCAAGTCCTTCTAAAAACGGTTGATGTCTAAGGTTCTAAAAACATTCTGGACTCACAATGCCATTCCAACTCATTATAGAAACTTTGTATAATTTATTACCACCCTTGAAAAATATCAGCTACCTATTTTATAAACCCTACCCAATCTAGAGTCTGTGGATCTCAATGGGGAACATGCTAGTCATATTTTATGAGAAAGAAGAATAGGTATATTCTATATAAGCCCTGGGGAGTATTGGTATATTCTCCAGATTCTAGAGCATGAAGCAGATGGGCTTCTACAACTCCCCATGGATTAGATGCCAATCCAATGCAGGCTACTTTCCAAGCCAAAGATTGTACCCTTTTGCAGCTGGGTGATCTGGGACAATGCAGATGAAATGTCTTGTCCAAAGTCAAGAGTTACTGGGAATCAAACCCATGTCAACATACAGTGGGGCAAAAAAGTATTTAGTCCCTGGTTGTGCAAGTTCTCCTACATAGAAAGATGAGAGAGGTCTGTAATTTTCATCATAGGTACACTTCAACTATGAGAGAGAAAATGAGAAAAAAAATCCAGGAAATTACATTGTAGGATTTTTTAAAAATGTATTTGTAAATTATGGTGGAAAATAAGTATTTAGTCAATAATAATAGTTCAACTCAATACTTTGTAACATAATCTTTGTTGGCAATGACAAAGGTCAAACATTTCCTGTAAGTCTTCACCAGGTTTGTACACACTGTAGCTGGTATTTTGGCCCATTCCTCCATGCAGATCTCCTCGAGAACAATGATGTTTTGGAGCTGTAGCTGGGCAACATGGACTTTCAACTCCTTCAACAAATTTTCTATGGGGTTGAGGTCTGGAGACTGGCTTGGCCACTCCAGTACCTTAAAATGCTTTTTACGGAGCCACTCCTTATTGCCCAAGTGGTGTATTTGGGATTGTTGACATGCTGGAAGATCCAGCCATGCTGCATCTTCTCTCACTGATGGAAGGAGGTTTTGGCTTAAAATCTCACGATACATGGACACATTCATTCTTCCCTTAACACGGATCAGTCATCTTGTCCCCTTTGCAGAAAAACAGCCCCAAAGCATGACATTTGACCCCCATGCTTCACAGTAAATATGGTGTTCTTGGAATGCAACTCAGCATTCTTCTTCCTCCAAACACAATGAGTTGAGTTTTTACCGATAAGTTCTTTTTTGGTTTCATCTGACCACATGATCTTCTCCCAATCCTCTTCTGGATCATCCATATGCTCTCTGGCAAACTTCAGGTGGGCCCGGACATGTACTGGCTTAAGCAGGGGGACATGCCTGGCACTGCAGGATTTGAGTCCCTCTCTGCGTAGTGTGTAGCCTTTGTTACTTTGGTCCCAGCTCTCTGCAGGTCATTCATCAGGTCCCTCCGTGTAGTTCTGTGATTTTTGTTCACCGTTTTCATGATCATTTTGACCCCACGGGATGACATCTTGTGTGGCGCCCCAGATTGAGGGAGATTATTAATGGTCTTGTATGTCTTCCATTTTCTTAGAATTGCTCCCACAGTTGATTTATTCACACCAGCCTGCTCGACTATTTTGTTTCTCATAGTTGAAGTGTACCTATGTTGAAAATTACAGACCTCTCTCATCTTTCTAAGTAGGAGAACTTGCACAATCAGGGACTGACTAAATACTTTTTTACTCTGCTGTATAAGTAGCCTAACTCCATAATCCAGTGATCTACCTGCTCTAACTTTTAAAACCGGGATATCTTTTTTTCTAATGGACTGCATAGCTTATCTTAACTATTGATTACTATTCATTGAACATTTCAGAGTAAGTAGAAATTTTCCCATTTATGTCATGAAAACAAGGAAGAAATGGAAGGGACTTGCTTGCCTTTTTCACATGATAAATTTAATCAAAACTGTCATACAGGGAGCACAGTTTACTGGTCAGAGATGTGGAAGGACATGGCTAAGTATAGAATATCCATGATAACAATCAAATTAACGTTCAACTGTTGATCTTGATACATTTTTGATTAATTGGCTGGCGTTCTCTTGACTGTAGTTGCAGTGTCAGCTGAACATGAGAGCATACACAGTCACGTTGGGCTCAGTACCCTCTTCCCATTATGAGTCAGCATGAATTTGACTTGAGAGATGCAGACTAGAAAACTAGGGCCAGGCAGTTAATCAGATTTGACATTGATTCGCAATACGAGGTCTATTAGAAAAGTATCCGACCTTATTATGTTTTTCAAAAACCATATGGATTTGAATCACGTGTGATTACATCAGACATGCTTGAACCCTCTTGGGCATGCAAGAGTTTTTTCACGCCTGTCGGTTACGTCATTCGCCTGTGGGCAGTGTTTGAGTGAGGAGTGGTCCACCCTCTCGTCGATTTTTTCATTGTTTAAGAATGGCTCAGAGACTGCTGCTTTGTTTGATAAAATTTTTTTCAAAACTGTAAGGCACAACTGAGTGGACACCATTCGATAAATTCAGCTGGTTTTCGTTGAAAATTTTAATGGCTGATGAGAGATTTTGGTCTGGTAGTGTCGCTTTAAGGACGGCCCACGGTGCCTGACGGCGAGCTGCGCTCTGAGGTGGCGTCATCTCGCTGTTTCAAGTTGAAAATTTCCACATTTCAGGCTCTGTTCACCCAGTAAGTCGTCAGAGAACAGAGAACTTTCAGAAGTCGGCATGAGGAGTTTATGCGGACATTCCACTGTTAAAGGTCATTTTGTAATGAAAGAACGTGCGGGCAGAGTCGCATGTCGGGCCGCACCCAACCGCGGGGGGTCGCGACAGGAAAAACACCTCCGTTGGAAAACTTAACGGGCAAGTTGGAACATGCCCAACTGTTAAACAATTTCTCAGTTACTCACTTGTTGAAAGCCATCAAAAGCCGCCTGAATTTTACAAATGGTTTTCAACACGGAGGTGTTTTTCCTGTCGCGGCGCACACAGATTTGCGTCGTCGTCACAGAAACGACTCGGCGAATTTGCGCACACGTTCTTTCATTACAAAATGACCTTTAACAGTGGAATGTCTGCATAAACTCCTCATGCTGGCCTCTTCTGAATCTTCTCTGTTCTCTCACGACGACCTGGGTCAACAGAGCCTTAAATTAGGATGATTTCAGCTCGAAACAGCCAGACGATGTCGCCTGGGAGCGCTGCGCGACGTCCCGCTCCGTGGGAAGTCCTTAAAGCGACAGAAACACCCCATAATCTCTCATCAGCCGTTAAACTTTTCACCGAAAACCAGCTGAATTTCTCGAATAGTGTCCACTCGGATATCCCTCACAGGTCCTGAAAAAAGTTTGATAAAGCAACGCGCGTCGTCTCGAGCAGCGTCTCAAACAAAGGAATTCAGCCGAGAGGGCTGGACCAGTGCTCACTCAAAGCCTGCCCACAGGGAAATGATGTCACCGACACGCGTGAAAAAACTCACGCATGCGCACGAGGGTTCAAGCATGATTGGTGTAATCGCATGTCATTCAAATCCATATAGTTTTTTTTTTTTTTTTTAATAAAACTGCCGGTTAGTTTTATAAGATACCTCGTATAACAAAGCTTCAGTGTCAGTTGTTTCCTGATTCTTTTGGTCAATCAGAAAGTAATAGGAACGTTTGCATCAAACTATCCTCAGTAAAAATGCCGGCTTGTACAATCACAATGCAATCATATGAGAACACAAATTCATGCCAAACAGTCCAACTCTAATTTAAAACTACCCAAAAAAAAGAAGAGAAAAAAGATTTGATTGGGTCCTTGCCCGTCAAGTAAGACAAACCTGGATTTAAACAGCTTTTGAAGGTGATCCCAGGTATGGCGATGTAAATAATGTCCTTACCACTGTGCCGCCATAGAAGGTTTAGCTCCGTATTTCCTAATGAGGGATATGTGTGTGCTTTTAACTCAGCCTGGAATTAAATATTGATGTCCTCAATTAAATACATATGCCACTTTGCTTTGGACGCTGTGTGTCATTACAAACAGTGATGCAGATATTGTCAATGCTGTCTTCCTCAACAGCTGGACATGACTGTAATGTTTTGGGCACCATGTTCATCTTTCATTTGGCATGTTATAAAGTGAATAACAAAAAATCATAATTACAACTTCTAGCCATATGGTGTATCCTGACACAGAGCACTCGGCTACGCTCTACTGGGCAACAGCTGTGCTTGCAGTTAAAATGTGCTACAAATATGTCCAATAGACTTTTCCACGTTGCATCGACTGTTGCTCGATCAGGTTTGACAGCCCCTTGGAGCTACACCACGGTGCTTCTGTATCAAATGAACATTAGGGATAGTGTTCAAGCCAGAGCTGCTAAACTGTTTATTGTGCTGCTTCTCTTTGTTTCTGCATTGCTCCTGTTCCAGGCTCTGGGCCAGAATTATGTAGGCTTCACCTTTTCTTTCTCTCTGCTTTAATGTTTTGCTGCATCTGCTTTCTCATCTTCTTCTCCTCTGTTGTGTCCATCGTCCTTGCCTTTCTCTCCAGCGTGTCTCGTACACCATCGGAAAAGTTTCACTTCTTCATCCCCACGCCGCCACTCTGTCGTTTTGGGTTCCCATTGCTTGTCAGATTCATCCAGAAAGAGGAAGTGATGTGTGAGAAAGTGCTTTTATCTAGCAGTGATCTGATGTGATGTGAGATAAACACAGAAGGATTGTGGCATTCTCCCTCCTTCTAGGGAACTGTATAAATCTGCAAGTCTTGGCGTGCTTGGTGAATTATACAGGAAATACTCACCATTTTTTTTCTGGGATATCTTTTAAAAACAGCTTTAGCTTTCAGTCCAGCAGTGGAGATGTATATGTAGCAAAAAGGTGGAATTATAACCGTATCGGCACAAGTTTGTTCCCTCCATGAGTGCAATATCTGCTGACTTGGGCCAGAATCATTCCTCTGGAAATTCATGTAATGAAAGTCTTCAAAGGAAATTTCCTTCTATGAGAAATTATTCCGTCCGTTGAGTTATTAAACATGGAAGGAGTGCAAGTCCGTGCGATAGTTACAGATGTACAAAGAGATGTGTGTTGGCTGTTTGGTCAAGCTGAAGATGGAGGGAAAGTTTCAGAATGTCTGTAAAAAATGTTATGGTTTGGTGGTATATTGAACCCAAATATGCAGACAGGGAACGCTCAAGGCATGTGACAAAAATCAAAAAGTTCAAGTTACTGAAAGCACAGGTGTACCAAAACATCCTCCAAAAACAGTAGCTGCAAAAGTCCAAATGACATCTGGGAAAGATACAGTGGCTTGCAAAAGTATTCAGCCCCTTGGTATTTCAAGCATTTTAATTTGTTTATGGCATTTCAAATACAAAAAGTAAATCAGGCTTCTCAATATAAACATTTCTAAAATTATCTTCTTTAGACTCGACCTGAAAGTAAATTTCTACAACTCTACTAAAAATATAAAAGCCAAGATGATGGGTTGCATAAGTAATCAACCCCTTTGGTATAATACCTGTAAATAATCAGTTTAATTGCCAGTTTTCTTCAGACAAGTCAGGGGATGGATACATGAACATTTCCAATTCACTGAATATGTCTTGAACTTTATTTACATCAGTTATGAAGAAATACAAAGTGCATGTGATATAGAGGAGGATTTTATTAAAAAGACCTGAAACTTCAGCTACAATTTGCCAGAACGTACATCTGATATGTAAGCCTAGATTTGATGTTTTGGTGAAAGAAACCCCTCCTCTGTCCCACTTTATCATGAAGCTGTATAACTGGGAATACAAAATGCAAAACATGCACTATGCACAATTTTTCCAATGTAACTTCTTCCAGGTTGTCTGGGTGTCTTGGTGGCTTTCCTCACTCTTCTCCTTCTTGCACAGTCACTCAGTTTTTGAGAACTGTCTACTCCACACAGATTTACCATAGAGTGCCATACTGTTTGTACACTCAACAAAATATAAATGCAACACTTTTGGTTTTGCTCCCATTTTGTATGAGATGAACTCAAAGATCTAAAACTTTTTCCACATACACAATATCACCATTTCCCTCAAATATTGTTCACAAACCAGTCTAAATCTGTGATAGTGAGCACTTCTCCTTTGCTGAGATAATCCATCCCACCTCACAGGTGTGCCATATCAAGATGCTGATTAGACACCATGATTAGTGCACAGGTGTGCCTTAGACTGCCCACAATAAAAGGCCACTCTGAAAGGTGCAGTTTTATCACACAGCACAATGCCACATATGTTGCAAGATTTGAGGGAGCGTGCAATTGGCATGCTGACAGCAGGAATGTCAACCAGAGCTGTTGCTCGTGTATTGAATGTTCATTTCTCTACCATAAGCCGTCTCCAAAGGCGTTTCAGAGAATTTGGCAGTACATCCAACCAGCCTCACAACCGCAGACCACGTGTAACCACACCAGCCCAGGACCTCCATATCCAGCATGTTCACCTCCAAGATCGTCTGAGACCAGCCACTCGGACAGCTGCTGAAACAATCGATTTGCATAACCAAGGAATTTCTGCACAAACTGTCAGAAACCGTCTCAGGGAAGCTCATCTGCATGCTCGTCGTCCTCATCGGGGTCTCGACCTGACTCCAGTTGAGTGGGCAAATGCTCACATTCGCTGGCGTTTGGCACGTTGGAGAGGTGTTCTCTTCACGGATGAATCCCGGTTCACACTGTCCAGGGCAGATGGCAGATAGCGTATGTGGCGTCGTGTGGGTGAGCGGTTTTCTGATGTCAATGTTGTGGATCGAGTGGCCCATGGTGGCGGTGGGGTTATGGTATGGGCAGGCGTCTGTTATGGACGAAGAACACAGGTGCATTTTATTGATGGCATTTTTAATGCACAGAGATACTGTGACAAGATCCTGAGGCCCATTGTTGTGCCATACATCCAAGAACATCACCTCATGTTGCAGCAGGATAATGCACGGCCCCATGTTGCAAGGATCTGTACACAATTCTTGGAAGCTGAAAATGTCCCAGTTCTTGCATGGCCGGCATACTCACTGGACATGTCACCCATTGAGCATGTTTGGGATGCTCGGGACTGGCGTATACGACAGCGTGTACCAGTTCCTGCCAATATCCAGCAACTTCGCACAGCCATTGAAGAGGAGTGGACCAACATTCCACAGGCCACAATTGACAACCTGATCAACTCTATACGAAGGAGATGTGTTGCACTGCATGAGGCAAATGGTGGTCACACCAGATACTGACTGGTATCCCCCCCCAATAAAACAAAACTGCACCTTTCAGAGTGGCCTTTTATTGTGGGCAGTCTAAGGCACACCTGTGCACTAATCACGGTGTCTAATCAGCATCTTGATATGGCACACCTGTGAGGTGAGATGGATTATCTCAGCAAAGGAGAAGTGCTCACTATCACAGATTTAGACTGGTTTGTGAACAATATTTGAGGGAAATGGTGATATTGTGTATGTGGAAAAAGTTTTAGATCTTTGAGTTCATCTCATACAAAATGGGAGCAAAACCAAAAGTGTTGCGTTTATATTTTTGTTGAGTGTATTTCTTCATAACTGATGTAAATAAAGTTCAAGACATATTCGGTGACTTGGAAATGTTCATGTATCCATCCCCTGACTTGTATGAAGAAAACTGGCAATTAAACTGATTATTTACAGGTATTATACCAAAGGGGCTGATTACTTATGCAATCCACCATCTTGGCTTTTATATTTTTACTTAATTTATATCAACTTGTAAAGATTTACTTTTAGTTTGAGTCTAAGGAAGATCATTTTTGAAATTTTTTATATTGAGAAGCCTGATTTACTTTTGTATCTGAAATGCCATAAACAAATTAAAATGCGTGAAATACCAAGGGATCAAATACTTTTGCAAACCACTGTAAAACTAACCTAAACCAGGAGTTACCAGACAAACTCAGGGGTTATCCAAAAGCATGATAATACTCACAAAAGAAGCGCGGAGCAGGCTCAGGAAAATGACAACCATGACAATCGCAATGAACCGCCAACATGACAAGAGAACAGGTGCTTTAAATATTGAAACTACTGATGACACAGGTGCAAACAAAAGACGCAGGAAACAGAAATGCACATGGGAATAAGTGAAGTACGAGCGACTCAACTAAATGAACAAGAACGGTGATCAACAAATAACAGACAGCCAAAGGTGAGTAGAAAATAAATAGACATAATACAAGCATTAACCACACTGAAATAAACAACACTAAAAGGTGAGTGCAGGAGGAAGCTCGAATAAAGCAATATGAAAGTGATCAAACCGAAATAACAATCAGTACAAAATAAAAGACAACAACCACAATCCGGAATATATATATATATATATATAAGGAGTGTACAAAACTAGGGCTGAAACACTTAGTCAAGTAACTCAAACAATTTGATTACAAAAAAATGTTTGAGACAAATTCTGTGCCTCGACGCTCCGTTTAACATTGTAGTACATATGCCAGGCCTGTGTGTGGCGTTGTAACATCCCCAGAAAAAAAAAAACGGAAGAAGACTAGAGCATGCGCATATGCCATGTAATCAGTATAGCACCAGTAGCTACAACTTTCCAATGAGACATACAGAGTAAAATAAAGCTTTTTAAGAGGAAGAGTATCCACGCTGACATCTGAAATCGACTTATTGCGCATTTCAATCAAAGAGGTGTGTTAATGTATTTAAAAAAAAATGCATGGTTTGGTCCACTGGCTGCTTGCCGCTCTACACACACTTTAAGTCAATCAAGTTTATTCAAAAACCGCCTTTATTCGGATTTGATCAGAGTTTTCATTGACAGGGTGCGGAGCGGATAAATCAATGTATCTTTTGTGGAAAAGCTGCACTCCAGAGCTCAGTTTTTCACAGACTGTGCTCACATTCACGTGCAGCCTGACTGACTAGATTACACTGACCACCTGCGCTTACGGTCCGGGAAAGATGCAAAACCTGACCCTAAATTTGACTATCTGTGTGATTAATCGATTAAATCATTGCTAGAATACTCGATTTCAAAAAATATTCTATAGCTGCAGCAAAACTAATGACTGAACGAAAGATCTAAACCACAGACACGACATCAGATCAACAGAACAGAGTGCGATCAAAAACCACGCAAGCGGTGGAACATCTTACTGACAGCGGGGAAAGACAGAACCAGAGGTGAGGGGCAGTGATCACGCCAGCCCACACATGTGGGACATTGATCCACATAACACACCCACCCAAGAGCAGAAAATAAAGACAGATGATTTGATTGACTAGAGATTAATGGGAAGAGGAACCCAATCATGCAGTGTACACATTATAGGGTGTGTAAGTGGGAAGCAGGAATGCGGGAGTTGCAGAGGTGTAAAAATCCATTTTCTTCTGTTCTGCTCTTAATCATCACTTAGATTGTTTGTCAGTGCAGCTAATTTGCTTGTTTTTGTCATTTATACATTCTTCTGTTTCTCTTCACCAAGGTTATTAAGCAATTCCATGAGCAAACCTAGAAACGATGGCCAGACTAAAGATGCACTGACACTGATTCACGCACGTGCAGGAGAGTAAAGTCGTCTTTAACGGGTGCAGACTGAACGTCAGAGGGGCGCCGGTGCGTGTAATTGCGTAACGAGAATTTTGAAATGCACGCATAAATGTCGTTCTACGTGGCACGATCTGCCTGCCAACACGACGTGCAGCTCGTCAAGTGGAGTATAGAAGTGAACAGAGCGAGCGGTTGTGTCAGCGGATCACATCAGAGAACAGCTCGTCTGAATGATTATAAGGAGATGTTAAATCTATCATAAACATACTTTGACAGCTGCAGACAAGAAGGAAAGAACATGCAACTGTTTTACCAAGCCATGACAATGTAAACATGACAAATAATTACCTTTTTAGACGGCTCCAAATGTTTTCCTCCACTAATTCAGTGCGCACACAAGGGCGGTGCTGAAGTGGTCCTCTGTTATTCAGGAAGCGATTAGAACCGTTTTCAACAGACAACTTGCAGAGAAAATGATTAATCCGCTATGAAATAATTAGTTTATATATGCAACGTCCAGCACAGAGCATGTGGCAGGTGGTGGAACAAAGCATGGCGTCCAGCTGGGATCACAGCGGGTGGGATCATCACGATGACGAGCGTGCAGCTAGTATCAGTGCACCTTAACATGTAAAGAGAAATAATGTTGTAAATGGCAAGCTACATAATGTTAAACAATTAGCCCAGCATAGACATGCTTGTTAACTGCGGCATTAATGTTAAACTGCAGAGTAAAACAGCTGTTTCCAGCCTTTATTTTTTCCCTTGGAACCCTTTAGCCCACATACATGCATGTTTTATTTTTGGTTTGCTTTGTTTTTTGGTAAAATAACAATTAACAGTTTTCAATGGGGTTTTCTGAAAGACTGCCTTTTAATGTGCTACATCAAAATCTTTGTTTAAAACAAGCAGTAACCATGCCCAGTGATAGTGGTAGAAGCTTAGTAGGCATGCCAAAAAATGTTGTCACAGAACCAAGAAACGAGGCTTTTAATGTACTGTAGAAGGTTGAATGCTCCATGTACAGGTTAACTGAACAGACAGTGCCGTGTTTAAACTATAACTGTCTAGTTGACCTGGTGGCCAGTCCCTCTGAGGCAACTCTAAAATGTTTTGCCCTGAGCGCCCACCTATCCCTGACCTACAGTGCTTTCAAAATTGTGTTTTTGAAATGGTGAACTTGGACAAATAATTTTCAAATTCTGAGCCAGCATGGCTTTTAACAGTGTTATTTTGAACAAGGATTTTTTTTTTTTTGTAAATGTCAGGTCTGGTGTCCCCCGGGTTTGCACCACAGAGCCATTATGCCTATACTATGGCAAGGATTTTTCTAGAATGTTCACATAATAAAGTTTAGTTAAGCTTTCTCTTTAAAGTTAGTGTTTCTTTATACAGTTAAATCAGTCGCGCACAAACAGTCTTGCACAAGGCAAAATCTGTAAGAAATTAAAAACACACTTCAATAAATCAAAATTTAAGACACCAAAAATGAGACCAAAAATCATTCCAGGCATTGTCAAAAATAGCAGACAACCATGGATCTATACAGTGCAACTACAGATGAAATAAAGCAATTCAAATTGAACAACACTACTAGAACATTTATTTATTTAACCTTGTAAGCAATCTTTTGGCTGGTGTGTTGCCATAGCAATAAAAGAAGGCATGCTGAGCCATTCAAGGTTAATAAAAAACAGAAAACCTTCTGGCTATCCCTGTAGACCAGAAGGCCTGTTCCAGAAAGATGTCAGGACATGATGACTGAGTTTATTTCTTGCTTGTGTAATGTTGGCATTTTGCATGTTGGGCACCACAATGCAAATGCTCAGAGGCACTCATGCAAAAATGCAGAACACGCTGTCTTTCACATTGCGTCCACCACACACATTCTCCGTCTGACTTCATGGATGTTCAGTTTGACGGTTTCTGCTGTTGGATGTAGCCCCCCTACCTGTTTTCTCTTCCTCTGTCGCTGTCGCTCTCCATTACTTTCATTCCTCTATCCCTCTCCTCCCTTTTTCCTTTCCCTTCTCCACTCTCTTCTCTTGCTGCCGCCTTTTGTCCGGCATCTCTTCACGCTTGACCAGCCTTGCTGTGACTCTTGACTTCAAAGCTCTGCTTCATTCATCAGTCACTCATCAGAGAGCGAGGGCCATTCAGCACTTTGCTAAAAGAGAGGGAGGGGACATGGAGAGAGTGTATAAAAAAAGAGAGGAAGGAGTGTATGAAAAGAGGGCACGAGAGAGAAAGAGGATCCGCTCTTGACCGCGGGGAACCTCGGGAGTCACAATGCAAAAAAAAAAGAAAAAGGGATACACTCCCACACAGCTCCACACCTATACAGTCACACACACATACACACACTGTTTTTGTTTTTTTGCTGTTGGGTGTGTGCAGTCAGTGCATACATGATCCCGTCCTCCTTGTTGTGTCTGTCCTTTCTTTTCACTTGAGCTGATGGTACAAAGGCCCGTTCCTTCCCATAATCCCTCACTGCACCTGGGCTGTGTGTAAGGATGTGCAAGTTGTTGCTTTTCTTTTTCCTCCTCCTCAAATGCCTATCTCTCCATTTTCCAGTATTTCTAAATCTCTCCTGTATTTTCATCACTCTCGTGCTCACTGACATTCAACCCCCCCCGCCATCCCCTCTACATTTGGAGGTGGTTGGCAAAGTAGTTTTCAGGTCAGTGGGAATTGCTATTGCTTCCCCTCTCTGCTCCAGTCTGGTGTACACTTTAATGCACACATCCACACGGATGTTGCACATGTGCTGCCAGGGAGAGGAAATGCACACAATTGTTCACTTTTTTTTTTCTTTAAGTAAAAACCTGTTTCACATTATTGGTACCCCTGTATTTAAGTGAACTATTTAAATTATGTTCAGAAATAAATACAAGGGGATGTTTACTAAATGTATAAAGTCACTCATCAACAACAACAAAAAAACCCTTTATGTTAATTTTCTGTACCCACTTATTCCAATTAGTGGGTCATGGGGGGGGCTACACACTAGACAGGACACCAGTCTATCGGAGAGCCACATATACACAGACAAGCACTTTCACACGCTCAGTCACACCTACGGTCAATCTACAGTTTCCAGTTCACCTAACCTGCATGTCTTTGGAAGTGGGTGGAAACCGGAGAACATGGAGAGAGAGAACCCATACAAACATGGGGAAAACATGCAAACTCCACCCAGAAAGGACCGAGCGGGAAGCTTCACAGCAAGAAGGACCTGTCCTTCTTGCTGTGAACCACTGAGCCACCGTATCGCCCACTCTAAAGCATATCCAGGAAAATTAGTTAGAAGTACATTTACTCGGTTCCACTCGTGTCTGTAGGAACACAGCAGATCTTGGTGTGTGCCCATTATTTTTCCAGTGAGAATGTGTACCTCCTGAAATTTTCCTCTTGGCAGGTTCTAGCTTTGGTCTGTCATGGTCTGTTGTCAAGAGAACGCGGCTACTCTGGTTAGCTGTGTAGGCTAACACTTATCAACATGACCTGTCCCATTCGCCACTGGGAACCGAAAAAAACTGCACTTTTCGCGACTGCATCGGTGATTGCAGCTGAAAACAAAACAGTACACCACAGCTGCTGTCCCCATAAGTGGTCAAATCCCGAGATATCACGCAGGGTTCATACGAGACTGCGCTGCCCTATTAGACTCGATTATGTCATCACGTAATCTGGCCGCATTTAGCGACATTTCAGAGAGAATAGCTGTGTTTGGTAACATTTTGGTTTTGTAAAGTTGCACACCAGTGGCCAGTCGAATGCGAGTGAGCAGGTGTGGAAATGCAAGCAAATCACAGGTCTTAATAAAGCAGTGAAGGTGTGAATTAGTTAATGAAACACCCATTTCTTCTTTCAATTTCATCACCCTGATTTCCCGAATCTGTGTGCCGTGCCTGTCTATGCTTGCATATGTGTGCGTGCACGTGCCAGCATGTAGATAAATTAAATGTGTCCCTGCTTTCACAGCCCAACGTGATGAGTCAATCAAGTTCCTTTTAGTGAGTAAAGAACATGCCCCGACATGGCTGAAGAGAAAAAGAGGAAAAAAGTAGGAGGGATAAAGCTTAATGAAGCTCTGTGGACTAGGGAATTGGAAAGGAGAGATAATTGCTTTCAAGTAGGTAAACGTAAGTAGTCAGGAGAAATGAAATATAGATTCAGCACTTAAAGGTAAAGAGAGTAAAGTAGACAGTGTAAAAAGAAGAAAACAAGCCAAGAAGGTGAGGGGGGAAGTATGTCTGGTCTCCCCCACCTCCCCAGATGGAATGTTAATCAGCGTAAAGAGGTCAGCACTTTTTACCATGGTGTTACTGGTGTGTGTGTGTGTGTCCGCGTGCATGCTAGGGTAAAAAGATCGGCGAGGTTACACCGGTATTTTGCAGCCATGTCTCAACAACTCCACATGAGTCCAGCACATCCAATTTAAAAATAGCGGAGTGGAAACTGGAAATTGTACACAGTCTTTAATGTTTATATTGTATGTTAGTAGTTTATGAATAAACTATCACAGTATTGGCAGAAATATTTTTTCCTCTTCTGAATATTGTACATTGCAACGTGTTAATGGCATTTTGACACAGATTTTTCCACATTTAATCTAATTTTCACTGCCCAATAATAATATACCCGTAGACGCTGTATGAATAAAGGTGCAGGATTTTGTTGGTTTAAATGAAACTGGGGCTTTTTGCCAGCATGTGGCTTTGTTTACTGGCCAGAAGATTTTTCACAGCACCAAATTCAGTTGTGTAGGAAGCTGTGTGATACCTATTTTCCTTTCAGTGAACAAATTGAAGCCTCAGGTGATGTGGAAATTGCAGCAGTCAGAGTAGAATTTTTATTTATTTTATTTTATTTACTTATTTATTTTAATTCCATGAGATTATTCCAGAGTTGGAATTAAGACTTGTAGGTTGCAGTTATGAGAAAATGAATCCTGTTAGAGTGAGGATGTTTTGTGTCTTGTTTTGTTTGTGTAAATGGTTAATTGGTGATGAATCATGACTACACCCATCTTTAAAAATTTATTTAATGGTTGGACAACCCACATTGTTCAGAAGGACAGTCTTTCTAAAGGCAATATTGTTGGCCTTACCCTCATTTTGCAAAACAACACAGGTTCAGTCTGAATCATTATGTGTAAGAATTACGGTATATGTGCTGCTGGTGCCTCCAGCATAGAGTATGAGTCATGGCTCCATGCAAATTTAACTGTTAGCAGTACTAGAATTGTACAATTGTTCATTTTATTGAAAAGGTCAGATCAGCAGGAGGGTCCCCCCAATTGTCAAGTTTTGATTGTTCATCTTTGCATTACACTGTAAAAAATAATAATAAAAATAATGATGATGATTATAATAAATTAATAATTAAATCAAATCCATTGGTTTTGTTTTTTAATCAAAACACCTAGCGTTTGTGGTTGCCTGAATAAGTCTGTGAAACATAAAGTGGATCCTGTATAGAGCCACATCGAAATTTTGCACGTTTTATCTCGAATGCCCTTCCTGACACAACTCCAGTTCTGCCCAAAGAAAAACGCAAAGCTCACAGTTTTTCTAAAAACCCCTGTCCACATGCGTCCAATTAGGTTGCATTTGGCTTCCCGATAGAAAAAATTTGCAAAACAGGAAACTCGCGGGATAATCACCAACCTCGCCGCAATCTGTCTGCAAGCATACATGGTCATCCTGAAGCATGCCGTCCACGATTTGGAGTGTCAGTATTATCGGGATAATCAGGAACAAAATTTTGGACTTTCCAAAATTTCAACGCAGATAGAAATCAACGGGAACCCAACCAGGTTCATCGGCAAGCTTGCGGCAACTTAACCGGCCACCTGCAATGTCCCAGACACCCTGCTGCAAGTTGATGGCATTAATTATGTAATTTGCATATACATACGTGTGTGTGTGTGTGTGTGTGTGTGTGTGTGTGTGTGTGTGTGTGTGTGTGTGTGTGTGTGTGTGTGTGTGTACACTGTACAAAAACCTTGTGTTTTTGTTCCCATTTTTCATGAGCTGAACTCACAGATGTAAATTTTTTTACGACATACACAAAAGACCTATTTCTCTCAAATATTGTTCACAATTCTGTCTAAATCTGTGTTAGTGAGCACTTCTCCTTTGCCGAGATAATCCATCCCATCTCACAGGTGTGGCATATCAAGATGCTGATTAGACAGCATGATTATTGCACAAGTGTGCCTTACGCTGGCCACAAATAAAAGGCCACTTTGAAATGTGTAGTTTTGCTTTATTGGAGTGGGGGTCTGGGGGAGGGAGGGTTATCAGAAAACCAGTCAGTATCTGGTGTGACCACCTTTTGCCTCACACAGTACAATACATCTCCTTCGCATAAAGTTGATCAGCAGCCAGACACCATCGAATGTGAGTATTTGCCCACTAAAGTCGGTTACATGGATCCCCACGGGCAACATGCTAGTATATATGTATGTTTGTATGTAAAAGGAGAATGGAGTACAGGCAGCATTTACCATTCTATCATGTGTGAACTGGGCACCATAGTCTTGTTTGAGGGTGGGCAATAAAGGGTTTAAATGAAAGAGTATATGATGCAAAAATTGTACTTCCAGGGACAGCCCCATTATCATTGTTCGCATTAAATCTCGCTAAAATTTACCGACACAACCTCTCTCACAACCCAAAGCCACTGCTTTGGTGTTTGCAGCCGAAAACAAAACAGTACAGCATCTTTCCGTGTGATGTGATGCTGTGTTTGTGTTGCACACTGGCAGGCTGTCCCTGGAAGTGGTCAAATCCCACAATATCACGCAGGGGTTCAAACGAGACTGTGCCACCCCATTACTCAACCATATCTTATGGCACTTCATGATGCAATCATGAAACGTGATTTAACCTATTACTTTGTGAAATCTTCACAAAATGTAAATTTTCATGATGATAACATGAAAGAATAGGTCACGAACTGGGGGGAGGGTTTGCAGACGTGCCGTGTGGCGTTTTGGTTATGATTATGAATATGGCTAAGGTTAGACAACTCAGTCATGAAAATCTACTACATTTTGTGACTGTATCACGATCTAATAATGTGAGGCTGTGCTGGAATTAGTCTGTAAATGTAATGAGCTGCAGAATCTGTAAAGATGAAGTATTTCCATATAATAAGTATTTCCACATTTGGGCAGCATGGTGTCTTAGTGGTTTGCACTGTTGCCTCACAGCAAGAAGGTCATGGGTTTGAGTCCCAGCTGTGGCCTTTCTGTGTGGAGTTTGCATGTTCTCCCTGTGTTTGTGTGGGTTTACTCCGGGTGTTCTTGTTTCCTCCCACATTTAAAGAAATGCAAGTTTGGCAAATTGGAAACTTTATAATTGTCCAGGTCTCCCTTGCAAAAGAGGTCTTGATCTCAGTGGGTCTAACCTGATTAAATAAAGGTTAAAATAAATATATAATATGTTAAGCTAAGTCAGATAAATGAAGAATAACACAACATTTAAAGCCATGAGCTTGTTTGGCTCTGATTCTATTTTGAATTTTTTTTTTTTTTTATCTACACAGTTTACCTTAATTTTAAACTTTATTGCAAAATTGAAAATCATACATGCTTTGAATTTATTTTAATGACCTGATGTGTCACTTGCGGTAACTTAATGGCCCACCAGGAGGTTGCAGATCACACTTTGGGAATTGCTGGGCTTCATGCACGTTATACTGAAATGCAGGTGTGGTGCCGCCATGCCCTCTGAGTCCTTTTGAGCGGGTTTAACCACTGGTTTCCACCGCAAAACCAAGATTAAGATAACAGATTGTCACCAGTCCACTGTGTCTAATGTATCTGTGTTTTGTTGTGTAGCGTATGTAATGGAATCCCTTTTGGACATGCAAAATGACTTCCCAACAAAACATGTTGCTGCTGTTTAAGTCTGCTTGAAGAAAAATTAAAGTGTTTACTTTAATCAGCTATTTCAGTCATGAATTCAGCCATTTTGGGTCTTTCCTGTTAAACTGCTTGTATTGTATTTAAGCAGTAGCTTTATGCATTTTGTTCCTGGTCTGCAGTTCATCCATCCATTGTCGTCCATATATAAGACATCCAGCATGTTATTTACAAGAAAAAGTCTGCATGTTTTATGCAACCCGATAGTGTAGCCCATGTTAAAGCTGCCTCCATATAGCATCAATAATGCAAAAGTAGATGCAGAACTATAAATCAGACCTTAATTAAGTACTGGGTTTGTGTAAGTACAGCAGAGTTGGCCAGATTTTTGTTTGTCTTTTTCTTACTATTTATCTGTTTTAGAGGGGATGCCTTGGGTCAGCCTTTTTTATGCTAACTTTATTTTACTCATTTCACACCGATTGATGTATTTTGCAAGTCACTAGTCCAAAGCAAAGCCAACATGAGTGCCAGTTTGTGTTGTGCTCCTCAGCTGAGGTCATTATCACAGCTAAATCATTTGGACCAGCTATTTCAACCCAGAAGTGCTTCTCTCCTTTCTCAGGTTATTGGGCCGTATAACAAATCAGGCCATATAATTTAACTTGGGACCAAAACAATCAGACCAAGACGTTGATGAGAGGGCGTGCTCAGCACAACTCCCTGAACCTCTGAAGTAAGAATGTTTTGGAGTGAGGAAGACACCTGAATGTGGCCTGTCTCTGCTGCTCAAAAACACCCTGTGTGGCTGTAACAGACTTTAATATTACAGAAATTTCCTCAGATAATATTCACAGAGGTTCAGAAAAGCGGAAAATTAAACAAAAAGGGGATAAGTTAATTATTCGGAATCACATTGCATAAATAGCGGGATAATCCTTTGTCATACATAAGGACCACAGCAGGTGCTATTTCTAATAGGAGTGGGGAATAACACCCCCAGCAGAGATGTGCTTCATGTTAATTTGGAAGATACAAATATCTGAAGTACAGTGACATAGGGATGAAATGGGTAAAGTCTGTTTCCCTCACTTACCACAAAAGATTTTCAAAGAATTTTATAGAAAGCTTGAGTGGAACTTCACCGGTTCACACGTTCTTTGGGGAAGAATGGTCAAGGTTCACATTTTTGGTTCTGTTGTGTTTTCATTGTTTTGTTGTGTTGGCCTGTTTCTGTGTTTATTGTATGTGATTTAGTATTTTCCCCTTGCAATGTTTGTTCGTGGTGCTTTTGGTTCTGAAGTTTGCTATGTGTTAAGTTTACTTCCAGGTTTAGGACTGTTCGCATGCCTCATCACTTCCGCATATTCTGGCATCCTTATAAGCACAGTTAGAACTCTCACTAATCGCCAGATTGTCTAGGTTTCATCCAGTTTTCCCTTGATCATTTCCAAGTGCCATTTCTGTGTTATTGACTACCTGTTTATCAACCTTGCTGCTGTTTTTGACCTCCCAGGTTTTCTAGCCTGCTGTTTAAGGGGTTTGGTCCCATAGTATGTTATCACTGTGTGTACCAGCCATTGTCTGTTTTTGGACAATCCTTTTTGCTCTTTCCTCTGATAGACTGTTGCCATGTTGGAGATTGATTATTCATGTGCTGAACTGCTGCCTGAAAAATTACTGTGTTTTTGCCTACTGTTACAAATTGCTGCTGAGTACCAGTTCTGGGACAGCAAAACCAGTTTCATCTTTAGTCATTGTGGTTCTCTGTGTAGGGTCTTCTGTCTAACAATTTGCAATAATCACATTAAACGACAAGTAGATGCTACGATATTAGCCAAACAATGAAACCTGTCACTCCCATACCATACAAAAGCTTGTATTTTGTGGTCTTACCACATCTTTTGTTTACTTGTATGGACAATGTTGAAAAATGCCAGAGTTAGATTTAGTTTCCAGAATGTACTTTGCTGTCTTTTATGCTTCTCTTTTGCAAATGCAGTCTCTAGTCTGCAATGTTCTATTAATGTGGTACTTGTAACAATTCAATATAATTTCCCAGCAATGATGGCCATATATATTGTGCCGGCAGTTAATGAACAACTTTACTTTAGAACCGTCAGGAACCTACTGATATCTTTAAAGCCGTAACTGCAACTAATGATTAGGTACTGTATTTTCTGCACCATAAGGCGCACCGAATTATAAGACGTGGCCTCAATTAGCGGGTACTTAATCCTTACAAAAGGCGCACGCTAAAACATATAGTCTACAAAAAAAAAAAGGTCACGGAAGCAAAACAGTGAGTTTATTTGAACTTTTTAACAACTTTGAACTACCGGTATTTAACAATATGGTACTCACATTATTTTTTATTATGGTTCTGTCACAAATCCATCGAAGTCCTCATCTTCTGTGTCTGAATTGAACAGCTGGGCAATTTCACCATCAAACACCCCAGGTTCCCGCTCATCTTCCCTCTCATCATCGCTATCGTTTTTGCCTTCAGCCGAATGGTGACTGTAGAGACGCTTCTCCCGGCTGTTTTTTGTTCAGTGACCCATTGCTCAAGTTGGTCTTCTAGTTGTGCCAACCTCGCTTTGTTTCCGCAGAAACTCCGTTTGGTCTTTTTAACTTAGCGCGGTTCATTTTCTTGTTTCCTCCACTTACGTACCATAGATTCATTTATCTTGAATTCTCTCGCAGCTGCTCTATTCCCATGAACAACCGCGTAACTGATAGCCTGCACTTTGAATTGTGCCTCGTAAGCATGGCTCTTCACTGGCGCCATTTTCGGGGGTCCTTAGACAAACAAATGTTGTTTTGCAGGATACCTGTAGTATACGGTAACTACCGGAGGAGTGGCGGAGGTAAGTGTACGTACCACGGACTCACGGACTCTTCTCTGATTGGTTTATCGCTGGCATCGTACGTACTCTACACTACCAGCGTACGTACTTTACGTATTACGTAATGTTCTCCGATTGGTTTATCGCTGCCAGGGTACTGTGTTGGTGTTGGTGTTTAAATGTGCTTTTGTAAAATATTCCATTTTTTTATTTGTAAAAACAGGCATTTTTACGGAGCCCTGGAAGTGTCATCGCAAAATTTTTTGTTGGTTGGTTGGTTTGTTTCAGCTTTGTCTACTTTCACATTCCACTTGTACGGTTGCACCAAAGTTCAAAGTTCATGTCATCTACATCCACGCGAGCTGCAGCTGCCTACACTTACAACCTATTGAACTGCAGTCAGATTTGATTTGATTTGATGTTAGTGTGTTGTCAGTTCCACGGGTATTACTACCTGAATCAGTGGTGTAAAATACATGCAAGTTCATTTCAGTTCATTTTGGTGCTGCTGTAAAAGTATCATTACCGAATTACTACAACGAGCAATAGCTTCACATACAATCAGTGGTGGGCACACTTCTGATAATCCGATAACAGATAAATATCGAAGATAATGTTTTCTGTATCGGATTATCTTTTTAGATAACTTTAAAAACCATTATCGGACCAATTATCTTCCGATTATTTTTTGTCCGATAACTTTTAGACCGATAAACAAAATAAACAAAGCTGAACAGCGACAAGCATTTTTAAAATTAGTTCAGCACCCACCTGTTAAAAGTTTTGTAACAGACGCATAGTTATAACCTTTGCAAACAGAAGAGAACTGTTTGTATAAAAAGCATCTGAATCCTCTGCAAACAAAGAAAAAACAGCCCCAAAAGGAAAAAGAAAAAAACATTTCCTTTAACACCATACCGATATGCGGGCAATATGACCTAAGTCATCCAGAGGCATACATTTTTAACTTATGGTTCAAATTTTAACCAAACTAATTTTGGACAAGTTATTTAAAATTACTGTCATGTCTGAAGTTTCATAAAGTAAAAATATCAGATATATGTTTTAGTTTTAAAGTAATGTGCTAATGTTTAAGGTTTTGTGAGCACATGCTCTGCCCCGCAGTGCATTTTGGGTAGGATGATGTAATCTCAGTACGTCACGACAGGACAAATGCATTTCAGACACTCTGTTCAGGCTCCACGGACAACAGCATTAAACTCTAGTGCCTAAAACTCTCTTGAATATATTCTCTGCGTTTATAGACGTTTATTTTTTTAATTGCGTTTGTTAAATTCCATGCATTTTAAATGTGAGCAGACAGGGATTATCTAGAATTTGTTTTGAAAGCCTCTACTGCCATCTAGCATCTACTGGCCAGTAGTGTTCATGGCAGTGTCTGGGGACCAGTAGATGGCAGTGTTCTATTTATTTTGACCCTGGTTATGTCAGATGATTGTCAAATCAACTTTTTTGCTTTGCAAATGGCTTTTTTTTTTTTTTTTTACAAATGAAGTTTAAAAACAAAACAACTGCAAAATAATAATAATAATAATAATAATAACATTATTACAAGACAGCTCTGCAGTGTTTGCACAGGCACAGTGCGAACGGTTAGATGCTGCTTGTAGCTTTCAGCAGCAGGATAACCTCACGACGGCCGACCACAATAATATATCAAACAGGTTTGATTCTCATTCGACCATACGATCGGCGATCAGGAGGTGGTTGTCAGATGTTGACCACAGCTTGATACTCCATGAACACTACACGATGCAGGACGCACGATTAACCTGAAACTTGGTCCAAAAAATTCCTGCATGAAAAATCATCTCGCACACTGTAAAGCACATTTTACAACATCAAATGAATGTTGTAAAGAGAGAATGTGGAGAGAATGTGCGCATGTTTGCCCCTCCCCCCCCGATTCCGACTATGGATTGCAAGTTTTGGTGTGAAAATGCCCATCAGTAAAACTTGTCTCAGCTGGGATTGCTTTCATGCTGATAGTTTATTAGTTATTTATTTTTATTTTATGCCAGGACCAGGGACCAGAAACACTTTTCCTTGATTCAGTTTGCTATTGCACACTATAACATGCAAATAAAAGACGCACTGAGCAGTGTCGCTTCAGTGATCAGAACTGCTGGGTTTGCGTTTTCCGGCATTGTGAACACTTTGGGAGTATGATGTGCAGAGGTGCTAGTTTCAGTGCTGTTGTCAGCCTTGTGTAGCTTTGTCCAAATTAAAATTTTCTTTGATCTGTCGCTGTACAAGTGACAGTTGTAAAGTCTACCATGTGTCTGTATCTATTTTTGTTGGATTTCACAAACTGCAGAGTTAGTTGTGTGAACAAACTAAAGAAAAGAAAAGAAATATCCGGACTCATTTACGCAGCGTCTTGGGGCTGTAGAACATGTGGAATTGTTGCTTTGTGAACAGGAAGAGGTGCGAGTATAAACGTGTTTAATTGATTATTTAAAAAAACAGCTGCACATTGTAATTTTGCATACGGGTGGGTGTGTATTAAAAAGACTGATCAGACATGATCATTTGTGAAACTTTAATGCAAATAATAAGATTGTCTGCCTGCAATTTATAACCTTACATTTAATAAATTAGTTAATAAATTTGTTTTGCTGGCGGACAACGATTTGAAGGAGCTAATTGATGCTGCTAATTCTTCTAACACACACATACACACACACACAAGAAAAACAAATCCACCACACCGTAAGCCGTCTGGAGGCATGAAGAGCTGTTAGGATGAAAAGCTGGACAGATTTCTAGTGCTTTTTTTTTTTTTTTTTTTTGCTGGAGTGAGAAAAGCGGATGGCAGTCTGTACACAAAGTCAGTGGACGGCATCACGGACTACTGAGAACAATTTTGGACTCCTATTTAACGTTTGTGTTGGACTGTTAAGCACCATTGACGAACACCAAAATGTAAGTCCCTTTTCTGTTGTTTATAAATTAAAAAAATATCAAATGCCAAGGATCAATTTTTGCCTATATATAAAACATATAATGAATCTTTTTCCATTCTTTCAATGGAACGAATATTTAATTCGGTGAAAGCTGGAACATACCATTCAACTTGGCTTCGCCTCTTTGAATGGTATGTTCCATCTTTCACCTCATGAAATATTCGTACCATTGACCTCATAATCATTCATTATTTGTATAATATGGTGATCTTGTACAAATTCTCTCAACTTCAGTATGATGAAGAAACAGTAAAAGTAAGTGTCTTTGGCTGCTCCCTTGTTTTCACTCAGGGTCGCCACAGCAAATCCAAGGTGGTTCTACATACTGAATTGGCACAAGTTTTACACCGGGTGCCCTTCTTGACCCAACTCCACATTACATGGAGGAATGTGACGGGGGTGGGGTTTAGAGCCAGAAACCTTCTGCTCTGAAACCAAGTGCACTAACCACTTGGCCAAGAACAGTGAACAGTTATATTACCGTAACACTCACAGAACTATTTTTTGGAGGTGCATCCATTGTTTATGAGAGACCTTCATTGAACTTGCTGAATTCCGTTGGAGAGCAGCTGTGTATTATGCGGGTGTGGTAGCTCCCATGTAGCGCAATGTTTTAATGCAAAACAAGTGCTCACAGTAAGCCAGGACCATAAATATTTGGATGGTGAGCCAATTTTTCTGCTCATTTTGCCTCTATGCTTCAACACAATGGGGTTAATATTAAACAATCAACAATCACATTAACCATTGGGGAATTATTGCCATTTTTATACATGCACCATACATTTTTGGGACTCATAAGTAATTGGACAGACTAAATATAAGAATGATTGTTAATGCAAATCATCATGATATGGAGATAGCTTAGTTATGTCCTTGGAGAAGACCAAGCTGTAAATGGGTAGTGCCCTCAGCTGTGTAACCTGTGTCAGAGTAGTGTCCCGTCCCATCATAGATAGTCATCCCCTTCACACTATGGAATCTCGAAATAAGCACCGATGTCGCAGACTGAACGGTCCCCCTAAACCAGGGGTGGGCAATTAATTTTTACAAGGGGCCACATAGGGAGCCTGAATTATGTCCGAGGGCCACACCATGGATAACTCGGCTGTCTCCCATTACAAATTTTACAAAAAAATTACCTATTACCTATTTAATAGCTTTTATAGGTAATATTTATTATTGTAATAATATGTAAATATTTAAATATACCTAAATAAACCTCTCTAATGATTTGCAACACACAAGTTTGACATTTTTAATATATGTAATAATAATCACAGACCTCATAAGGGCCGGGCAGGTGACATGCAAAGGGCCGCATGTGGCCCCCGGGCCGCAGTTTTCCCAGGTCTGCCCTAAACATTGGGCCGCCCTGCCTCCACTGCACGTGTCATTCCGGAGCCCAGCCACTTGTCTGAGATGGAGTCTCGCCACCCAAAACGATCAAATGGATTAATGGGATTATTAACCATCAGATGACAAGGTAAAACCTTTTGAATCATTCTAAAGTCAGTTTTAAGCAGAAACAAGGCCATAATAGTGACTCTTTGAAATGACCAATGCGCAGTGAACACATCGCTTTCCCGTCTGTTATTAATAATAATAATGTTGAATTTATGCAGACATGATTATTGTACAAAAGCTTCAGATATCTGTCGCTGACATAGCTGATGACTGGAGTGCAGTTTGAAGCAGAAATGAGGTGTTAATCAGTGAACCGTGGCTGATGACGCATTCTTAGAGAAGGCAGGGCGGACCGATTTATAGGGGGGACCGTTCGGTCGGCGACACCGGTACCAACGGGCCCCAGGGCTGTATAGGACTCACTTCAAATCATCCCTTTTAAAGCTAGATTTTAGTCAGCGGATGGCTATATGAACATTTTTCTTGCAGTTGAATATATCTAAGACTTCATTTAGAGAAATAATTTAGACATATACTGCTCAGAATAATTAGAGAAACACTGTGCTCCCCTAATTATTTTGTGCGGTATACAAACAGGGCAGCACGGTGGCTTAGTGGTTAGCACAGTTGCCTCACAGCAAGAAGGTCCTGGGATCAATTCCTACCTGTGGTGTTTGCATGTCCTCCCCGTGTTTGCGTGGGTTCCTTCTGGGTGCTCCGGCTTCCTCCCACTTCCAAAGACATGCAGGTTCGGTGGACTGGAAACTTTAAATTGCCCATAGGTGTGGGTGTGAATGTGTTTGTCTGTCTGTATGTGGCCCTGGCGTCCTATTCAGGGTGTACCCTGCCTCACTCCCTATGACTGCTGGGACAGGCTCCAGTCCTCTGTGACCTTAATTGGAGTAAGCGGTTCAACATGAGTGAGTGAGCAAGTGAGTGTACAAACAGTCTGGCATATGTGGTAAATTTGTCTGTTGTAAGCAGTTCTCAAAAACTGAGTGACTATACAAGGAGACTAGCGAGGGAAGCCTCCAAAACACCCATGACAGCTCTGAAGCAGTTACAGGCTTTCTATAGCTGTGATTGGAGAAACTGTGTGTAGCCCAACTTAGAGGCTGAACTTCAACTTTCAGTCACAGCTGTATGGTGGAGTGTAACCGCAAAGGATCCGTTTTCACACAAGAAAAACTACCACATCTTGGCTCAAGTCTCTCGTGTGCCCCTCAGCAAATTGTAGCTGAAATTTCATGTCTGCTATTTATGAAAATCCTTCTGCTTTGAAACACAACAGATCAGTGTGGATGTGAGGATAATGTCTCCGGATTAGTATGGGGTAGGGCCCGTGTCTCACTGGTGTCATTGATTTTTACATGTGCGTGTGTGTTTTGCCTTGATTGTGATGTTTGCATGTTGCGTAACGTGCTCATGCATATGTATGACTCTGCACGCATTAGCTGTTAGCTTTGACACATCGCTGGTGATGAATTTCAGGTGAAGGTGAAAGTAAGGAGGTTGGAACGTTTGTGCACTTACTTCCAGGTGCAGTTTGTTTCTCGCACACTTGCTGCAGATACACTGTTGGCAGTGCTGACAGCTCCATACATCTACTGTGGAACAGGAGATGATGCCATCTTGTACTTTGCTCATATTTGTCTCACCCTGTGCTTGTCTCCTTCTGTCTCTCTTCCCTTCAGCCTTCCATCAGATAGAAAACGGCAGATGCCATCCGTCCTATTTCAGACATCGGCACACACCCACCCACTCGCTTTCACACTTTTCTCTTCATCACCTTCTCGTAATTTCTCCATCCTTCTGGTTGCATGTACCTCCATGTGACTGCACCTGCGTGTGCGTGGGGGGGGGGGGGGTGTCAGGCTGGTCTATACCAGTGAAGAGGGAGAGAAAAAAAGCAGTACAAAATCCAGCGGAAGACAAAAGAAAACTTGGTTTTACACTTCAGCTACTTTTTCCTGTCTCCCCTCAGATCAGTGTGTGTTTCTCTACCTGCCCATCTATCTGGTTGCTCACGGGGTAGAGGGGACTTTTCATTGTGTGTTTGTGTGTTTCTCACCACAGCACCCACCACTTTGAACACACATCTCTCATTCATTTATAATGAGGTGCCGGGGCTTCCTGTCCCCCCGGCAGCATACCTTCAATGCTCTGGCACGGTGTCTCTGTCAGTTATGACAGCCACCATGTCCATGTGTCTACTTGCCTGTTTTCCTCACTCTTCCCAATTTATCCATCTGTCTCCTTGTCTGTTTGCCAGCCTGCCTGTCAGGACTTTTTGTCAAATAAATAGGTCACTATCCTATCATGTTTCCTCCTGACTGGTCCCCCTTCCAGTCTGTTTACCTGTGTGTGTGTGTGTGTGTGTGTGTGTGTGTGTGTGTGTGTGTGTGTGTGTGTGTGTGTGTGTGTGTGTGTGTGTGTGTGTGTGTGTGTGTGTGTGTGTGTGTGTGTCCCTTTCTCTTGATGATTTCCATCTCATAGGTGTGTCAAATTAATTTTTCCACGTCTCTTAAATAAACCTGAAAGTGGCGTTTGAGTTGTTGATCTCACAGGTTGTGTGCTTTGGGATTTTTTATTTTTTTTATGTCTGTGTAATGTTGACAGCGTCACACTGCTCTTAGGACGTGGTGTGCTGTCACTGTGACAGCGTAACTCATTATTAACCTCACATTGTTTTCTGTTCTCTCCCCCCACGTCCTTCCTGTTGGGAATATCTTGGTGCTTCTCATGAAACAGGTAAGACTTTTAGAGTGACCTGGTGTGTGTGTGTGTGTGTGTGTGTGTGTGTGTGTGTGTGTGTGTGTGTGTGTGTGTGTGTGTGTGTGTGTGTGTGTGTGTGTGTGTGTGTGTGTGTGTGTGTGTGTGTGTGTGTAAAAATCAGGTTTGTTGTCACAAGACTTTAAGTTGGTGATGTGGGTTTGTTAGTCAAACACTTAGTGGCGTCCTTGTGGTTTCTCGCAAATAAATACAATCTCCTCTGCTGGCGTCCTCACACTTCTCATGCTGGTGTTGATTTACAAAACCAGTTAAATGTTAACTCAACTTTGAAAGTCTGAAGGTCGTTTTGTGTGTGTGTGTGTGTGTGTGTGTGTGTGTGTGTGTGTGTGTGTGTGTGTGTGTGTGTGTGTGTGTGTGTGTGTGTGTGTGTGTGTGTGTGTTATTCCCTTGTTTCTTCTTTGCCGGATCTGATTGGACTTCCTTTTCTTACACTGAAACCACTCTTGGGACAAATTAGTATTTGTGTGGTTTGCTGTGTACGTGTGTGTGCACGTGCATGTCTCATCACCTGCAAGATGTTGTTTTCTCTGAGCAGTCTCTTGTGATCTCTCTTGCCACTGAAGCACCTTTAATTTACCATGATTCCGTATTCTTCCTATCGACACATTTCTATTTTTTTCCCCACCCTTTCCCTCTAGTTGCTTATCTTTCCTTGCCAGTTGTGCCAAGCCCAGAAACCGAACATGCACAAACCTGTACCTGTGTGTGTGTGTGTGTGTGTGTGTGTGTGTGTGTGTGTGTGTGTGTGTGTGTGTGTGTGTGTGTGTATGCGTGCATGTACCTGTGTGTCTCTGTGCACGTGCTCTCTGCTGCACTCTGACGTAGTTTAAAAATATATATGTAAAAAAAAGGTGTCTCTCCGCATTCTACTCATCCCACTCATCTGTTTTCTTCAATTCATTCGTCTGTCCATTTACATTTTCTTGTTCAACACTGTAAAACCAGCCCAGTCCCACGTTTTTGTTTTGTTTTTGTCTTTTTTGTTTTTTGTTTTTTTTTGTTCTTCTGTCACGAAATGATTCAAATTTTCGTGACTGGGGTTTTTTTTTTAAACTCACTATTACTAACCCTACTCCTACCCCTAACCCTAACCATAACCACCCCTGACCCCCTGCTGCACTTTTAATTTCATACAGCCATCACGGAATGCATTAGAATGAATTCGTGCTCCCATGACGAAAATTTTGCACTTTTCGTGACAATATGACGAACCAATAGATTAATGTATATTTTGTGCTGCTGAATCACAACAATGGGCAGCACAGTGGCTTAGTGGTTAGCACTGTTGCCTCACAGCGAGAAGGTCATGGGTTCAGTTCCCGCCTGTGGCCTTTCTGTATGGAGTTTGCATGTTCTCCCCATGTTTGCGTGGGTTTCCTCCGGGTGCTCCGGTTTCCTCCCACATCCAAAGACATGCGGGTTAGGTGGATTGGAATCTTTAAATTGTCTGTAGGTGTGCGAGTGGGTGTGAATGTGTTTGTTTGTCTGTTTGTGGCTCTGTGACCTGTGTCCTGGGTGTACCCCACCTCACGCTCTATGACTGCTGGGATAGGCTCCAGGCCCCCTTGACCCTTAATTGGACTAAGCAGTTGAAGATGTGTGTGTGTGTGTGTGTGTGTGTGTGTGTGTGTGTGTGTGTGTGTGTGTGTGTGTGTGTGTGTGTGTGTGTGTGTGTGTGTGTGTGTGAGTCATGACAATCTGTGAGACTGGGTTGTGATGCGTTGGGAAAGTGAACATGTGTTGCGGTTTGTTTATGACCCAGAGCACAAACATGTCGAGGCAGTTTTGCAGGCGAGAGAATGCAGCTACTCTGGTTAGCTGTGTAGGCTAACACTTACCAACATGATGTCTCCCATTCACCTCGTCTTCCCTTCTCCACTGGGAACCAAAAAAGAAAAAAAAAAAACACGTTTTGCGACTGCTTCAGTGATTGCAGCCGAAAACAAAACAGGACACCATTTTTCAATGTGTGGATATGCTGTGTATATATTGCACAGCGGCAGCGGCTGTCCCCATAAGTGGTCAAATCCCGTGATATCACGCAGAGTTCAAACAAGACTGCGCTGCCCTATTAGTTGTCATGATGTAAAACTCATTGGAGTTAAGTTGAGTGAAATGGAAAGAAAATTTGTTGGTTTCCTTAACTGTGTAGTCACATGGGTAACATTGTGGTAACCTTTACCTTTTAATCACATTCTGTCAGTTTGAAATGTGTGAGCGGTCATTTTTAATTTCCTTTCATGCTGTAGTTGTTTGCTAGATTAGTAGGAGAAGTTGCAGGTGCAACAAATTCATAAACTTGCAGACGCAGAGCTGTGCAGAATCTTTTATAATTGCTGGTCTTCTTCGAGACATATACTTGTACTTACTGGCAGTAATACAGATGCAAAAGTAGCACACAGGAGGGTGCTTCAGGCGTCTTTAGTAACTTTTAAGTATATGAAATTAGGCACTGAAGTGCATCCTCTCCTACATTATGGTAATAGTGAGTAATTATATTTATTACTTTTTGAGGAAACAAGCAGGATTTAACGTGCGTAAAATGATACGACTGTATTTTGTAGGGTTTTTTTTAAGTAAACGTTTTCTCAGGAGTTTAACTCGTGGGATGCATGATGGGAAATGTGCCTACATGCTGTTTCTTCATCAACTTACATTAAATTTAGCAAATCTGAAATAAAGCATAAAGACAAAATGGGCCCTATCTTTCACGCAGAACAGTGCCTAAGCCTAACGGGTATAATTGTCAGTTTTTCCACCATTGCCAGCGTTCTTTAACTAGAAGGTGCACTTGCACTCATTGGTGTACCCATGGGTGTGTTGATCTTAAAATGAGGTGTGGTCAGGCATAGTGGTAGAGCATTGCTATGTGAGGCATCAGAAAATGATTGCATCATCAACCACACCAGTGCTGATGTAAAGTCCAGTACAGAGGGTGTGGGGGAAACATTGAATGGCCACACCGATGACCTCTGTCTGTGGCTCTGATCGCAGCCCCTGTGCTGCAGTGCTGATCAGAGCTGCACCAAAATGTTTATTGATCTCAAATTTAATGGATTTTTTTTGCATTATTTTTGTCTATATTATTTTTACTTGGCAAATTTATAAAATAATATTAATAAGATTCATTGTGTTCTATGTTATCACGGTGTTGGTGGTATTGAAATCCATATTGTGTGCGATATCACACCGGTGATGACTTTGGCACCCCTTGCAGTGTGGCGGATTCCAGCAGACCCAAGCTCTTAAAGGGGATGACAGATCCCACTCTGATTCTTTTATTTTCCCTCATGTTATGCTGCACATACACCGTCATCTTAATAATAATGATGATGATGATAAATTATATAAATGATACAATTTTATTGTAAATTAAGTGTGTGTATTGGCATTAATGTAACTTTTAAATATTAGTTGATTGGATTAAAGAGTTCTGTGATATTTTACAGTGTATGTCCCCCTCATTTGCTCACCCATTCTTCCTCTCTCTCTCTCTCTCTCTCTCTCTCTCTCTCTCTCTCTCTCTCTCTCTCTCTCTCTCTCTCTCTCTCTCTCTCTCTCTCTGAGTGGTTTTCAATTTTACAGGCTGTTGAAAATCTCTCTTTGCAGCCCAGTGCCCTGCTTCCTCCTGCACATTTAGGTCTATGTCTATCTGCAGGCAGGTGTCCGTCCTCAGTGGTTGCTGGTGCATCAGGCCCCAGTGTAGTGTGTTTTGTTCACAAGTCAGCATGAGTGTTTCTTTTCTTTTATCATTTTCTTTTCAGTTAGTTTCTTCTGCATTTCATGAACCAGAAGGCCACTACACCAACAGATGACACAGTCTTGCTTCCATGAGCGCTATGCCAGCCAGCCAGCCAGCCTCTGCAGTCTGGCAAAATAAACAGAAACACAAAGATATACAATTGTCCCAGCATGTATTGCTGGTTAAAGAGCTGTTGGTGATGGGAGCAGTGGAGATTTAGGGTGTTGGACTCATTTCCACTAATATTTTGTCAAACATATTCCCTCCTTTTGCGTTTTTTTACAACCTTAACTTGTTCTGTGCCTACTGTATGTCCATAGGGTAATAGAAGAAATGATGACCCATATAGGGAGAACGAATGAAGAGGAACGGGCACTGAGGTAAAAGCAGAAAAAAATGGTATTGAGAGAAACTGAAGCATGTTGGCAGTCTACTCCTGGCATCACCTGCTTCATGTCTGCACTGCTTTACCTTGTCTCCCTCTTCTCTGTCTGCCTATTCTTGTTCCTTTTTTCTGCCCATACAAACAGATGAACAAGCAAATAGGAGGGCACAGACAGGGCTGTGTCTTACATGTGCCTGTTTATATCTTTCAAGTGAGGACGTTTTTCCCACTCCTTGTTTTTCCAAAGAGGATTACTTGAGGGGTTGAAAGTTTGTGTGAAATAACATGAAGCAGAACAAGTGAAATAGCCAAAGCTATTTTACATTTTTATTTCTGTGGCATAATCTTAAATCTGTGTTAACCCTCTGGGGCCGACGCCATCGTATACAACTGCTGAGACCAAGTTTTACTAAATTATAAATAATTTTTTAATGATAAGGGATAGAAACTTACTTTTTGTTTTTTGCTGAAAAGTTAACTCCGGACTTTCGTGCCAGCCACCCACCATCTTTGTACTCCTCATAGAAGCTGTGTGATGACGTGCACAATGTGAGTGTCCAATCAGAATTGGTTCACCATCACATGGTTTTCCAAAATCCAATCGTAGGGCAGATTTACCTCACGTGAAAAGCCAAAGATCGTTTTCAGGAGTGATATGTTACTAGTTGGCCTGTTTGAATAGCCCCCTGGCTGCTGGCTCCCATGCGCCTTGCGCCATTACACACAGCGATCAGTGAAAGTGAGCAAACGGAGCAGACAGAGGGCCTCTCATACAATCTCACGTGCTCAAACAAAGAGTGTGTGAGTATCAGGATTGCTCCATTAGTTTGCCTGTGAATGTTATTGGATAAGCCTGTGGCAAGCTCTCTTGCGCCGGCATAAAGCACTGTTTACCATATCAATGGAGCGAGGGGGAGGAGCCGCTCCTCAAACTGTGAATGAGCTTCGAAATGTGAAACCTGCTTTCAGAGCAGGAGAGAACAAACACAAAGTCAACTTAGAAGTAGAAGTTTGTGATGTGACCTTTGTGTAATAGCAGACAGAAATTGCTTTAAGGTGAAAACAAACAAAACGCATAGACCATTTTGTATATATTGTTCAAAATGTGCAGTTGTGTTTATTGTTTGAACCTTTTTGTTGTACAGTCTTTCACACAAGACCTCAAATTACCTTTATAAAGTATCAAAACAGTTCTTTATTATAGTTTTCTGTGTGTTTTTAATAAATGTGTATGGAAAATTATTTTCCGCTTTCCTTTTTCCTTTCTTATTTCTGATTGTCAACCTTTATTACATTTATAAAACACCACTATAGCATATATTTTCTGAAAGTACAGGTTGTCCTGAAAAAAGAGACATAAATCTTGATTGTGGGATGCAGGGAGAGCTGTTAACAGTAATAATAAAACATTTATGCCAGGCGAGTGAACTGTCCAAAAAATGCCCGAGGTTTAATTCAATACTAAAATCATTCATTGGTTGTTGAGGTTTTCTTTAATCCCCTGCCAGCTATGAAGCTCCCGTTACACAGAGACGCAGTCCTTTCAGCGGCCCTTGTGCCGTCATGAAATTGCAAAGTATGCCGTGGGATACTGAAGAGCCACACAGCTGCCACCACGACCTTACAAAGCCTGCTCTGTATCGACTCACAACCCGCCATGGTCGCCATGAAGTATGAAGCTGAACCTGACTACCGTAGAATCGGCAAGGCTGGACGATGCTCAAATACTGCACAGGCTCCGCACAACCACCTCACAGAGCACCCAATGATCACCTAATGGACATGCAATGATAGGTGCTGTGTGCTGTGTGAAGTTCATTTTGTAAAGTGCAAATGAGTTCCTTGTCAGCTGATGTCCGCTGAGTTCATCAGAAAGTTTTGCGTGTGTTCAAAACTGAGCGGAGATCAGGCAGAGAACTTTGTTTTCTGCTTTTTCTGTGGCTGAAGGTTCATTCTGCGCTTCTGCTCCGGTGTCAATTCAGCAAAAGCGGACACAGAGCGTAGCTCGGCTGTCACTAAAAGAGCTTGTCACATCAGTAATCTGCACCCACATTACTGTTATGATGACAACAAGTAGCATTAACTAACTAACGAGCTGTCGCCATGGTAGACAAAATGAGCTAAATATTAAATGAACGTTGCACATTCAGTTTGGATTTTGTGTGCGTCTTGCCTCTTTTTGTCCTCTCTCTCTCTCTCTCTCTCTCTCTCTCTCTCTCTCTCTCTCTCTCTCTCTCGTGCTCTCTGTGCCTCTAGCTCCCTCTCTGAGAGTGTACACGAACAGTGAGGAAATATGACATCATGCTTTTAGATGACGGAAAACTGCTCAAATCCAGTATACATTTCAAAAAAGCATCAGATCTCCATGGAAATGTAACCTTATCTATAGCACAACAACTCCATGGGAGATAACAAGACCGCTCATGGGCCGCTGAAGCTGTTACACAAAGAGGTGTTTTTGCATCCCGTCTGCAGATTGGGTGTTTTTTAATATGTACAGCATCCTCAAAACTACTGCCATCCTAAGGGATATAGAATTACATCAGTCACACACATATATATATATATATATATATATATATATATATATATATATATATATATATATATATATATATATATATATATATATATATATAGCAAATGACAAGATCACATTTTTGTCCTTGTTGTAGTCCTCATCTGTCATGTATGTAGTTGTAAGTGTTTATATCAGTTTTGTATAGTTGCCTACTTTTTTACTATATTTTAAAAAGTTGACATGGTAATTAATCAACATGTGCATACTTTCATAACTTGTATAACAGAAACCTCTCCACTGCACACAAGTAATGTAGATGATGCCTGTTGTCACTGTCAGCATCTTTAACTCAGCATAGGCAATGGCATGGAGTGCTTACATTAACATTATACAGCTTATTTAAAAACAAAAAAAGATTTAAAAAATAATAATAAAAAAAGTCAACTCTTTCTTAGTATTTGAATTAGATTTGCATTGGTGCATAAGTCTTTAAGCATGTAGTTGCGGTGGCTGCTGTTATGGTTGCAGGATATATAATACATTATGTCTATGAGAGGCTCCACAAGGATAGATGAACTAGAATGTGTGCATGTGTGTGTTTGAAGGATTCTCAAACAGCATTATTAACTCATCTGGGTTTTGCAAGAGTTGCTTCCCACTCAGATAATGCACACACACACAGAATGCGACACAGTGTGTCTTGACAGCTCCCCAGGCTCCTATCCTGGAAAGGCGAGACAGGAGCATAGCGGAGCATGCTGGGATAGTGGAGAAACCTGGGCGTTCTTTCCTGAGCATCCCAGCTTAGTTAATACTTAAGGTCCCAGCCTACTCAAACGCACATGCATGTTCACACACTCACACATGGGCTCTCACAGCATGCAGACTTTCACACACATGTGCACACCCAGTGACACAAAGCCAGGCAGATTATGCTTACACACAGACCCACACACACAAACACACACACACACATACACAGAAAGCATAAAATTTTCAGGAGCCCATGAAATAATGATGAACGCTGATGGAATGAAACTTGATAATTTAACTAGGACCCTCTTTTTTCCCCCCTTTGTTAGAGAAGAATAACAGACAATGGCACACACGCACTAACTCAGTTACTCACACACCTTCAAAGTATTAATAGCAGCCGGAGAAAAGATGTGACAACTCATGGGGACCACTGGGGCACTTTCCAAGCCAAAATGTGCCTTCTTTTCTTCACGGCATCTGTCCCATCTTTGTTTATGGCTAGTGATGTACTGTGAGACATTCACCTTGATGGTCAGTTTATTACCAATTTACATGACACGAATGACATTACTTTCTTTAATGGAAGCAAGTAGTTACTCCTGGCGGAGGTCAGTGCAAGGAAAGGAGAGCTTCTAAATACAAAAAATGCCAAAGATCTCTGCCTCTGTAGATACAGACAACTTCCAATGCAGCTTTTTTGGTGCAGGTCTGAAAATGGTTTTAATAGTTTATCTTTGTTCATTTCTTATTAATGGAGGTGACAGGCATGAAGAAATCGATTGCCGAAAGTCTCATCCATGACATACAAGTATGTGGAAGAATGATGTTACAAATTCACTGGAAGTACCGTGCATCCAGAAAGTATTCACAGCACTTCACTTTTTCTACATTTTGTTGTGTTATAGCCTTATTCTAAAATTAAGTAAATTCATTTTCTCCCCTCAGAATTCTACTCACAACACCCCATAATGACATGAAAAAAGTTTTTTTTTTTTTTTTTTTTGCAAATTTATTAAAATACAAAACTAAGAAATCACCTGTACATAAGTATTCACACCCTTTGCCTAATACTTTGTTGATGCACCTTTGGCAGCAATTGTAGTTTCAAGTGTTATTGAATATGATGCCACAAGCTTGGTGCACCTATATTTGGGCAGTTTTGCCCATTCCTCTTTGCAGCACCTGTCAAGCTCCGTTAGGTTAGATGCAGAGCATTGGTGCACAGCCATTTTCAGATCTCTCTAGAGTTGTTGAATCAGATTCAGGTCTGGGCTCTGGCTGGGCCACTCAAGGACATTCACAGAGTTGTCGTGAAGCCACTCCTTTGATATCTTTGTTGTGAAAGTGTCGTGTCACGGACCCACAACAGGGGGCGTTAATGAACGGACAATGGATAAGCCAAAAAGTAACAATTTAATGTTGTGAATCACACAACGATGTACAGACAATAACAATACAGTGACTGTCAATCATACACCAGGTGACGTGTGGGCAGGCTCAACGATAGAAGACGCCTGGCGAGAGAAAAGCCGGATCCACACAGCTTCCACCGCCAACGGAGCTGAAGAACACCGGAGCCGCCAAGCCCTGCGCCCCAGGTGGCCGCTGTCTTCAGCAGTCAGACCCGGTACTGCTGGCAGAGAACAGAGACAGTCCAGATGAGTGTGAGGTTGCACACTCAGTAATCCCACAGTCTGTATTCAGTAAAGGAGGGAGAACCTCCACCTCCAATCACACACTCGTGCAGCTCCTGTCTAACCACTTATCTGATTGGAGTGTGAAGCGAAGCCATCGCTGATCACACCAAACGCCAATTCCACAGATAAGGCAGACACCACAGGATAACGGCTGCAAAAGAAGTTCAGATTATTACTCAACGTTTTGAGTCAGCAGAGAAAATTACCTGATTGGTAGTTGATTTCTCGGCGGGGAGGTGGAGTTGCAGTCCGGCCTTTATGGTGGTGGTGATGAGTAGTGGATGAGTGACAGCTGGTACGGATGATGAGTGACAGCTGTCACTCCTGGTTGCTCCCACGCCCTCTCGTGCTTGAAGCCCGCACTTCAAGCAGGGCGCCATCTTGTGGTGGTGGGCCAGCAGTACCTCCTCTTCAGCGGCCCACACAACAATCTTGCCTGTGTGCTTAGGGTCATTGTCCTACTGAAAGATGAACCGTTCCCCCAGTCTGAGGTCACAAGCACTCTGGAGCAGGTTTTCATCCAGGATGTCTCTGTACATCGCTGCATTCATCTTTTCCTCCATCCTGACTAGTCTCACAGTTCCTGCCACTGAAAAATATCCACACAGCATGATGCTGCCACCACGATGCTTCACTGTAGGGATGGTGCCTGGTTTCTGCCAAACATGATGCCTGGCATTCACTCCAAAGAGTTCAATCTTTGTCTCATCAGACCAGAGCATTTTGTTTTTCATGGTCTGAGAGCCCTTCAGGTGCTTTTTGGCAAACTCCAGGTAGGCTGCCATGTGCCTTTACTAAGGAGTGGCTTCTGTCTGGCCACCCTACCATACAGGCCTGATTGGTGGATTGCTGCAGAGATGGTTGTCCTTCTGGTTGGTTCTTCTCTCTCCACAGACGAATGCTGGAGCTCTGGCAGAATGACCAACGGGTTCTTGGTCACCTCCCTGACTAAGGCCCTTCTCCCCGGTTGCTCAGTTTAGATGGGCGGCCAGCTCCAGAAAGAGTCCTGGTGGATCCAAACTTCTTCCATTTATGGACGATGGAGGCCACTGTTCTCACTGGGACCTTCAAAGCAGCAGAAATGTTTCTGTGCCCTTACCAAGATTTGTGCCTCAAGACAATCCTGTCTCTGAGGTCTACAGACAATTCCTTTGATTTCATGCTTGGTTTGTGCTCTGACATGCACTGTCAACTGTGGGACCTTATATGTTGACAGGTGTGTGTCTTTCCAAATCATGTTCAGTCAACTGAATTTACCCCAGCTGGACTCCAGTTAAGCTGTAGAAACATCTCAAGGATGATCAGTGGAAACAGGATGCGCTTGAGCTCAATTTTTAGCTTCATGGCAAAGGCTGTGAATACTATGAAATCAGGATGTGATTTCTAAGTTCTTTATATATATATATATATATATATATATATATATATATATATATATATATATATATATATATATATATATATATATATATATATATATATATATAATATATATATATATATAATTTTTTTTTTTTTTTTGCAAAAATCTCTAAAAACGTTTTCACATTGTCAGTATGGGTTATTGTGTGTAGAAATTTGAGAAGACAAATAGGAGTTTCATTCATTTACTTTCCAGATGCAGTGTAAAACGTTTCCTGAAAGCGCTATAGGTCTGATGTCAGAGGAAGACTGCCAGCGACAGTTTATACTGGCTGATTTATGTAACCTGTCAACTATATTGTAAGGGGCATACCGGTTTCCTTGTAATAGAACTAATTCAGAAGTTTACCAAGTCAAACTGAATTTGTTAGTATTATTTGCACAGTGGACTTTTATAAAGACTGAATGTGAGTGTTTTCCATGTCAGTAAATCAATACATTTTTTGTTTATACATTTTTATACATAGTTTTTGAAAGGGTGGTGCTTTTGGTAAAAGGCTAAGTGGTTTGTGATTGGCAGATTTTTTTCTGATAATGGTGAATTAGTGTGCTAAGTCATCGTTCACGCTTTTGCCAGTTACCGTTGTGAAATAATTTAGCAGGAAACTTCTTGAAATGTGCAATGGCAGAAAAATTTAACAAAATTGGTCTCAGTCTTCAAACATTAAATCATATAAACCCTCAGGTCCTTCACTCATAAAACCAAGCTACAAACTGACAGGAAATGTTCCTGTCAGTTTGTGTGTGTGTGTGTGTGTGTGTGTGTGTGTGTGTGTGTGTGTGTGTGTGTGTGTGTGTGTGTGTGTGTGTGTGTGTGTGTGTGTGTGCGCGCGCCTGTGTGCCCCACTTACAGTACATATCATTGGAGAATATTACATGGGTATGTATATGCATAAGTAGAGCAGATGTCCTGTTTCCTTCCGAGTAACAACTTGTAAGTCGACAATGTGTGGGATGTGCAGTAATGTTGCTCTAAAGATTAATAATGCTGGCTGTCGTTTGTAGCACTGAGATAGAAGTTTGGTAATCAGTTAATTAAATCAGCTAATTAAATCAGTGTTTGGAGGCGAGTCTGTTTTTCACATTTGCTTTTCTGAATGGTGGAAATCAGTGGGAGGGAGACAAGGAACGGAGAGAGAATATGAGGGCCTGTTGAAAGCTGGACATCTGAAGCGATAATGGTGCAGGACACAGCCAATCAGCAACGATTGGGTGCACTTGCACATGTATGATCTCATGATGTTGCATCACATTTGAGAATATTGTGTCTGTGCCGGCGTATGCTCTCACACACTGGACATTTGAAAACATTATTAACACATCTGGATTTCGTTCCCTTACATCTCTGCGTGTGCACTTCTGCGTCTGTTTAACTTAAAAAGGTTCCAACAGCAACAAGCTCACATTCCCCAAGTGGCAAATTGTAAGTGCGTATAGCACAGATTTTCCACTGATGTCAGCGTTTGGATGCATAATCAACTTACTGTATAGTGAATGAATGTAGTTACACTGAAAAGCTTCCTCTCAACAACCTGCATTAATTCTGTATTATCCAGCAGTGATTGTACTGTTTGCTGTGCTCAGCTGTCAGGTAGCTGTTGTGGCAAAGTAAAATGTTTATTTTTATATTCATGAAGGCCAATTTGGGCAATTACATGACCAGCATCTTCAATTTGATGAATTTCCATGACACTTTTTCCAAAGAAAAAGGAAAAAAATGGTAAAATGACAGCACAGTGACATGAAGCTGCACGGTGTGAGCTAAAAGCAACATGGCAGAAGATTAATATAGGAGAATACTTTTGCAGTCAAACTAAACCTCCGTCATATAAAATAGAGCTGAATGCATGCATGCCTTATCAAGTGAATCCAAAGACATCACATCAAGTCTCTACACCCTTTTACTTGCTGCAGAACCTTCAAACAGCAGCTTATTAAAGCAAAGACAGTAAAGTTTGTATCATCATAACCCAGGATTCTATTTCTCATGACTCACGCAAATGTGTGGTAAGGAAACGGGTGAGGACATTATTAGTGCATTCCATGTTCACTTCTTCTGGGAAGCGTAAGTGATCAACCTTAGACTCCCATCGGACTCTTATTTCTGGCAGTTTCCTTTGCCTCTCTCTAGGTTAGGTTTTTAGTAAGCTCGCCCACCACACTGCACTTCCAGGGCTGCCTTGGACAGCCTCTTCTTCTGGACTTCTGAGAGTTCCATTCAAGGACAGTACAAGTGACATTATGTGCAAGCTTTTGGAAAGTTTCCAGTCCAATTCCATTTTCTTCTGTTGGTGCATTCATCTACACAGCTTTGTTAAATGCAAAAAAAAAAAAAAAAAAAAAAAAAATCCATGTGTCCAAGAAAGCTTAATTTAATCAAAACTAGCGTGTGGGGATTCACAGGCTCTAGATTGGATAGTGTTTATAAAATAGGTAGCTGACATATTTCAAGGGCGGTAATAAATTGTGTAGTTTCTATAATGTGTTGGAATGCCGTGTGAGTCCAGAATGTTTTTAGAAACTTAGACCTCAACAGTTTTTAGAAGAACTCATCTCTTTTATTTCCTGTTAATTATGTAACTTTTTAATGATAATTTACTGTCTTAATGTATTTATAAATTGTTTATGTTCTTTTTATCATACACACACTATTATTATCAGTATTATTATTTTATTTTGACCTGTTTTTGTCATTTGACTTTTAAATGGACCACAATGGAAATAAGTGTTTTCACTTTTTTGTGTCATCCATACATTTTTAACATATTTGCAATTATGTACTTACATTGAACTTACGTAATAAAATTATGCACACACACTCTCACACTTTTAATATATACAACCCCTGGCAAAAATTATGGAATCACTGGCCTCGGAGGATGTTCATTCAGTTGTTTAATTTTGTAGAAAAAAAGCAGATCACAGACATGACACAAAACTTAAGTCATTTCAAATGGCAACTTTCTGGCTTTAAGAAACACCATAAGAAATCAGGAAAAAAAAAACTGGCAGTCAGTAACGGTTACTTTTTTAGACCAAGCAGAGGGAAAAAAATATGGAATCACTCAATTCTGAGGAAAAATTATGGAATCATGAAAAACAAAAGAACGCTCCAACACATCACTAGTATTTTGTTGCACCACCTCTGGCTTTTATAACAGCTTGCAGTCTCTGAGGCATGGACTTAATGAGTGACAAACAGTACTCTTCATCAATCTGGCTCCAACTTTCTGTCATTGCTGTGCCAGATCAGCTTTGCAGGTTGGAGCCTTGTCATGGACCATTTTCTTCAACTTCCACCAAAGATTTTCAATTGGATTAAGATCCGGACTATTTGCAGGCCATGACATGACCCTATGTGTCTTTTTGCAAGGAATGTTTTCACAGTTTTTGCTTTATGGCAAGATGCATTATCATCTTGAGAAATGATTTCATCATCCCCAAACATCCTTTCAATTGATGGGATAAGAAAAGTGTCCAAAATATCAACGTAAACTTGTGCATTTATTGATGATGTAATGACAGCCATCTCCCCAGTGCCTTTACCTGACATGCAGCCCCATATCATCAATGACTGTGGAAATTTACATGTTCTCTTCAAGCAGTCATCTTTATAAATCTCATTGGAATGGCACCAAACAAAAGTTCCAGCATCATCACCTTGCCCAATGCAGATTCGAGATTCATCACTGAATATGACTTTCATCCAGTCATCCAGAGTCCACGATTGCTTTTCCTTAGCCCATTGTAACCTTGTTTTTTTCTGTTTAGGTGTTAATGATGGCTTTCGTTTAGCTTTTCTGTATGTAAATCCTGTTTCCTTTAGGCGGTTTCTTACAGTTCGGTCACAGACGTTGACTCCAGTTTCCTCCCATTCGTTCCTCATATGTTTTGTTGTGCATTTTCGATTTTTGAGACATTGCTTTAAGTTTTCTGTCTTGATGCTTTGATGTCTTCCTTGGTCTACCAGTATGTTTGCCTTTAACAACCTTCCCATGTTGTTTGTATTTGGTCCAGAGTTTAGACACAGCTGACTGTGAACAACCAACATCTTTTGCAGCATTGCGTGATGATTTACCCTCTTTTAAGAGTTTGATAATCCTCTCCTTTGTTTCAATTGACATCTCTCGTGTTGGAGCCATGATTCATGTCAGTCCACTTGGTGCAACAGCTCTCCAAGGTGTGAATACTCCTTTTTAGATGCAGACTAACGAGCAGATCTGATTTGATGCAGGTGTTAGTTTTGGGGATGACAATAGAGAGAAAACTGACCCACCTTTCGTCAAAAAAGTGACAGCTGCCAATCAAAATCGACTATGTCACTAAGCCCCGCCCCCTCTATGACGTCATAGCCAATCAGAATCGATGACATCATTATGTCCCGCCCCTAAGCCCCTCCCCTAGTCCCGCCTCCAAGCCCCGCCCCTTATGACGTCACAGCCAATCATAATCAGTGACGTCACTATGCCCCGCCCCTAAGCCCCGCCCCTAGTCCCACCTCCGAGCCCCCGCCCCTTATGACGTCACATCCAATCAGAGTCGATGACGTCAGTATGTCCCGCCCCTAAGCCCCGCCCCCGGCTCCTCCCCTAGTTCCGCCCCTGGCTCCTCCCCTAGCCCCACCCCCCAAGCTCCTCCCCTAACCCCGGCCAAGCACCGCCTCCAAGCCTTACCTCCCATCCCACCCAGGGTCTAATATTTTAATGTCATTTTATTTCATGAATTAAAGAACGATTTAAAAATACCTAGATCTTTTTAATGTATTAAAGAATTAACTAATTCTGAAATAATTAAACATAAATCAGTGTCTATTATTTAATGCCCCTTTAATATTTTTAATTCTTAAATTATTACGTTTCCTTTTCTGTTTTTTAATTCGTAAATTAAAGAAGGGGGTACAAATAGCCGTCTCTCGGCTGTAAGTCTTTGCAGCAAGACGGTCAAATACCCACGCATAGAGCCGCTCGCGGAAACATGACCCCACGGCTGTAAAACCTGTTGCAGACGCTGTGTCTGTGTGAGTGCGTGTGTGTGTGTGTGTGTGTGTGCGTGCGTGTGTGTGTGTGTGTGTGTGTGTGTGTGTGTGGCGGGACACCCGCTGAGCGGAGATGCTGCCCCGAGGTGATGAACCCGAAGAACAATAAACAATGCTCCTTATCACTCACGCCAGATGATGTTTTCTTTTAAGATATTAGCCGATCGATCATGGTGCGCGGGACACCCGCTGAGCGGAGATGCTGCCCCGAGCCCGAACAATCAACAATGCTCCTTATCACTTACGCCAAACGGTGTTTTTAGAGCAAAAGGTAAGGAATTACGCCCCGCGGACGAAGAAGGGTTTAAAATCCCCTTTCCGACGATAGAGTGACATACAGCATTCACCATGGCGAGACGAACTCCGATCCTCCGCTACATCTGCGAGGACCCCGGTTAACATCACCATGACAACAGAAGGCTCGCTTGCTCCAAAAAAAGCGAGAATGTACGTCAGCCGTCTGAGCCAGCCGATACCGGAGGAAGATCTGACGTACAGCCTGGAGGGGCACGAACGTTTAACTTACACGTTCGACCCGTATTATGCCCAAGTAAGTTTCTTCACTCTGCCCGAGGGTGAGACCGCCACTCGAGGAACCCCACGGGTGGCGCTTACTTCCGCCGATTGGGGTGTCTTCTCCGCGGCGGCGGGCTCGATGATTCGTGACACGGTCAACCCTGAACCTCCAGGAGATCGGACGCCGGAAAAGAAGAAAACACGCTTCCAACTCACCTGGCTCAGCGCCCAGGGGCCTCGCTATAGGGTGATATTCCAGCGTGGACCTCCTGACACTGTCTCTGAGGGTGAAATTAAGTTGGAGCGGGTTAGTGCCAGCGGCCACGTCAGAAGCGTCACAGAGAAAACTGACCCACCTTTCGTCAAAAAAGTGACAGCTGCCAATCAAAATCGGCCACGTCACTAAGCCCCGCCCCCCTCTATGACGTCATAGCCAATCAGAATTGATGACGTCACTATGTCCCGCCCCTAAGCCCCTCCCCTAGTCCCGACTCCAAGCCCCGCCCCTTATGACGTCACAGCCAATCATACTCGATGACGTCATTATGCCCCGCCCCTAAGCCACGCCCCTAGTCCCGCCTCCGAGCCCCCGCCCCTTATGACGTCACATCCAATCAGAGTCGATGACGTCAGTATGTCCCCGCCCCTAAGCCCCCGCCCCCGGCTCCTCCCCTAGTTCCGCCCCTGGCTCCTCCCCAAGCTCCTCCCCTAACCCCGGCCAAGCACCGCCTCCAAGCCATACCTCCCCTCCCACCCAGGGTCTAATATTTTAATGTCATTTTATTTCATGAATTAAGAATGATTAAAAATACCTAGATCTTTTTAATGTATTAAAGAATTAACTAATTCTGAAATAATTAAACATAAATCACTGTCTATTATTTAATGCCCCTTTAATATCTTTAATTCTTAAATTATTACGTTTCCTTTTCTGTTTTTTAATTCGTAAATTAAAGAAGGGGAACAAATAGCTGTATTCCACAAAGCTGTATTCCACATAGCCTGTATCCAGAGCTTTGTGGAATTCCGGGGGTCGTCCAAGTCCCAGACAGAGCTCTCTGCTGCTGACTGTGTGTGCACGCTGCAGCTTGATTATTTTCATCAGCGCAGGTGCGACACAGAGTAAACACCAGTTTACCGTGAGGAGTTCTGTGTGGGAGGACGGGGAATTTTAGCCCCTGGGGCGGGTACACGATGGCTTTGATGAGCCCGAAATAAGTCCTGGGGTCTCGGAAATTTCTCTCGATAATTTCCGGATGCCCCGTGGGATATGTGAAATTTACGTTAACGTAAGGATACAGCGAGGTCACGTCGACGTAATAGACCGTCTCATCTTGCTCAGCCGTGTACCTCAGACGGGCCGCGCAAGTCCGACCGCCGTATAAAGCGTCGCGAGGTTCGAGGGGCGGCGGTAACCCCCTGCGGGCGAGGAAACACCGAACGCTCTCATCCCTCAGCCTCATTTCAAGCCATTGATGCTCCCAATTACGTTGAGGGTGACGCCCGGCATAGCCCGCAGAAAGGCTATTTTTTTCTGACACGCTGCGTGGAGCTCTCCAAATGAGGTGTTTGTGAGAGGGTTTATTTCATGCTGTGTAAAACACCTTGCACACCCGTGGTAAAAACATCCGAGAAACTCCCACACTTTTATCCGGCCGTCAATCTGAGCATACCCATCAACATAATAACCTCCTATTTTTTTCTCGCCCCTGTTTAGAGCATGATCGATGATAATGTTTTGCGTCTCAGCAACCCATTCTAACCATTGCACGGCCACGTCCGAATATTTTTTATGCCTCGTTCTATAATTGTCGGCGGAGGGGATCGCCAGCGTTTTTGGAGCAAGAAAGTTAGTTTGGAAGACTTTCATACACGCCGAGGCGATTGTAACGCAGGTAAAAGGATCCACGAGTGTTTCAGCGATGAATTCAGACATAAATTTGGAGCAGGCTGCAGCCAAGATTTTTGTATCGTTATCACAATACATAACGGCCTCGGCTTTAAAATCGAAAATTGCGTTTTTTTTCCGCACGTACCACGCGGTTAAATTCCTCTCTTTCTCCCTCTGACATATTTGCGACCCCGTAAGCCGCTGAGTCAGGGTACGGACCGACATAGTTCAGATTTTTTTCTGAACTGAACAGGTGCGGAAAGTAACCTTTGCGGATGATTTCGTCTTTCAGCCGGATCCCCAGGGCTTTAGGCATCTGAGATAAGCGCATTGTAAGGAAAGATAACGAATCTATATATTTCTGTTTAAAGGCGGCGTCTGTCATGAGTAATAGTTTACTCCCGGTCATAATCACAGCGGGGGTTACGCCCTGCTGGACTAAATACTTTAGAAGCAAATAGCCGTCAAAACCTTTTGAGTTGTGAGCGATGAACACGTATTCTTTGAATTTTCTCGTTCTAAAATGTTTAAAGAAGCGGGCTACGCAGTCTGTCCCCCATGCGCTCCAAAAATCACCCGTCTTTGTTACAGCGCTGACGTAAAACGGTACGTGTTCCCCGTTATTATCGACATACGTTTCAAAATCATAAAAAACATATTTCTCTGAATGCGTCTCTTCAGCTTTGACCGGCGTCATATAGCAGAGGTGACCCTCGCTCGGCTCCTGGAGAGCCTCGCCGCATATATGACACCTCTTCTGCTTACACACGTGCGGAGCGCTGTTTTAGAAAACGCTATGTAATACTCACGTTTACATCGAGGGCATTTTTTTCTGTTATCACACACATTAACGAACTTACCGGCGGAAGGACGATACTTCGGCTGTTTATGCAGGCTGTAACAGGTGGGAGAGCGACACTCCTTGTTACATTCGCTGCAGAATACAGGGTTATTTTTCTCATAACACTGCGTGGATTCACAAATTTTACAATATGACGGACAATTATGGGAGGCGTGGTTATTGTACCCCTCAAAGCAAAACTTACATACATATTTCACTCCCAAAAATCTCTTTAAATCGATGATTCCGTAAAAATGATTATTAAACAGAAAACGAAAAGAGTTTTCTGCTGCGCCGGTATTCCTGTCTGGAATTTTGTCAGCTTTCTCTCCCCTTCGGCTCTGAAAAACACCACAATTTTACAACCCAGAGCGTTTTCAAATTTTCCCACCTGCTCTAAAGATACCGGCGTAGCTTCCGTTAATCCGACGCTATTTTGTAACGCCAGCCCGCGCTGCTCCGCCTCGTGCGTACTCAGATGAGGATTCAATAACTGAACGAGGTTTATCGCGAAACATAAACTGTTGTCAGGATTATACACGATATTAAGGCATTTGGATTTTTTCCTCAGAACCTCGTGATGGAGGAGGTCATCTATTCTGCGCTTCCCCGCGCCGTTCTGGTTGCGGATGACTTGAACCACTAATTCCAGAGACTCGTCGGCTAAAACGTTGGAATTTGATTGTATCAATCGTTCTAACAGATTTTGGAAGCCCGTTACATCGCCAGCGTCGTTATATGAGCTGATCAAAGCGGCCTCGTTGTAGACTGAGTCCCCACGAATCTCCATTTGGATAAAGTCCCCGGCCCTGGCGTGTGTTAAAGCCTTTTCGACCGAGTTATGAAGAGCCCCAACGACGTTACGGTAAAATTCCGCGTAGTCGGGAATTTCGTCGGCGCGCTGGAAATTGAGAGGCAGCCTGATTTCGATATTGTTAAAAGCAGGTCTCCTGATGACGTTAGCAGCCCCACCGCCCGTCATGGGAGAGTGTCGGCTGGGTCCCGGTCGTGCATCATCCCCGTCTTCCATCAAACAGAGATCGCCGCGTTTATCGGGGTTAAACGAGCTCTGTTTAAAATCTCTTCTCCGCGCGCATTGCGCGGGGAGGGACTTCTTAAAGGTGAAAAAGCGCGAGCGTCGTTAGGCGTTTGATTTAATTCATCCACCGCGGATTGGACGTGAGGATTAACTTCACACGCGAGGAGGTTTACGGCGTTATTTAACGGAGTCAGACGTACCTGGTTCAACGCCGCGGGACCGGACTCGTCTGGAGGTGAGGTGTGCGGGGGGTCAGGGGGCTCTTCAGTATCAGACTGGACCGTCGAATTTATAGCGTTAATCGCAGAAATGATGTAGGGGTTAATTTCTTCCGATTCTCGTTCAGCCGCTAAATTGTTAAGAGCCTCATTTAACGGTGTTAAACGAACACGACTTAAAAGTCTCTCTCCGGACTCGATGTTATTTTGAGGCGGCGAATTTAACGCCTCGGGTAATGGGCCATCTGCTCCAGGAGCGCTCCCTGCTGAGTCGATTATTGAAGCGTTTAAATCCAATACACGTCCGAAGTTATTTTCCCGATGTGAATTCTCTCCTTCCATCTTTTAAAATCTGTAGCAGGAAGAATCTACCTCAAGAAATTCAGTTAATATACCTCTTCAAAATGAATTCTCCCGTTCCATCGGAATAAGAGAAAAAATAAAAAAATAAAAACAGACTACACATTTTCAAGAAAGTTGCGTGACGAGGTTAATCCCAGCTCAGAATATCTTCGAGCCTTGCGTCTCGGTGGAAAATAGACGGTCTCCCTCCACCGCGTGCTGAAAAAAGAGACAATCGTTAGTTATTAAATATTTAAAATAAATAAATACATAAACTCCGACTCCTTACCGTGTACATCCGCGGATCGTTTTATGGGTCTCTCCCACTGACCCGCTTCTCCATGGGCTGTGACAGAAAAAATCGGGTTATTCCAGAGTTTTAATCGTGATTTAATCTTGATCGCTGTACTTACATCTGCGTGGTGAAGTCGGGGCTTCCAGCCTTCGAACTTCTTCAGGGGGCTCTGACTTGATTTCTAGAATTAACATAAATAAATGAATACAAAGCATCACCCTCGCAAGCGGATATTCTGTACTATTTCAAATATATTACCGAGGACGGGTCCGAACGCGCTCTGGACCGTCTGCGTGGTTTTGTCTATAAAAAAAAAAAAAAAAAAAAAAAGACAGTTTCAGACGGCGTGCATCATTTAAAAACACTAATTTCTATCAAAACAGATTACTTAAATCACTTACCCTGAAAGCTGATGCGGTTTTCGCACTCTGCTCGAAGACAAGAAAACTTAATTAAACAACATGGTTTTCCAGGATTTTTTCCGCAAATTTATTCTATTTTATACCCATAGCTGGGGGTCCAGGCATCTTCACTCTTCACCGGTCGTAGTGGAAATGCTCGCTGACTCGTTCCCAGGGACGTAAGTGATAAGGAGCATTGTTTATTGTTCGGGCTCGGGGCAGCATCTCCGCTCAGCGGGTGTCCCGCGCCCCATGATCGATCGGCTAATATCTTAAAAGAAAACATCATCTGGCGTGAGTGATAAGGAGCATTGTTTATTGTTCTTCGGGTTCATCACCTCGGGGCAGCATCTCCGCTCAGCGGGTGTCCCGCCACACACACACACACGCACACACACATGCACTCACACAGACACAGCGTCTGCAACAGGTTTTACAGCCGTGGGGTCATGTTTCCGCGAGCGGCTCTATGCGTGGGTATTTGACCGTCTTGCTGCAAAGACTTACAGCCGAGAGAGACGGCTATTTGTTCCCCTTCTTTAATTTACGAATTAAAAACAGAAAAGGAAACGTAATAATTTAAGAATTAAAGATATTAAAGGGGCATTAAATAATAGACAGTGATTTATGTTTAATTATTTCAGAATTAGTTAATTCTTTAATACATTAAAAAGATCTAGGTATTTTTAATCATTCTTTAATTCATGAAATAAAATGACATTAAAATATTAGACCCTGGGTGGGAGGGGAGGTATGGCTTGGAGGCGGTGCTTGGCCGGGGTTAGGGGAGGAGCTTGGGGGTGGGGCTAGGGGAGGAGCCAGGGGCGGAACTAGGGGAGGAGCCGGGGGCGGGGGCTTAGGGGCGGGACATACTGACGTCATCGACTCTGATTGGATGTGACGTCATAAGGGGCGGGGGCTCGGAGGCGGGACTAGGGCGTGGCTTAGGGGCGGGGCATAATGACGTCATCGAGTATGATTGGCTGTGATGTCATAAGGGGCGGGGCTTGGAGGCGGGACTAGGGGAGGGGCTTAGGGGCGGGACATAGTGACATCATCAATTCTGATTGGCTATGACGTCATAGAGGGGGCGGGGCTTAGTGACGTGGCCGATTTTGATTGGCAGCTGTCACTTTTTTGACGAAAGGTGGGTCAGTTTTCTCTCTGACAATTTACAGGGTGATTCCATAATTTATTCCACAGAATTGAGTGAGTCCATATTTTTTCCCTCCGCTTGGTCTAAAAAAGTAACCGTTACTGACTGCCACAATTTTTTTTCTTGATTTCTTATAGTGTTTCTTAAAGCCAGAAAGTTGCCATTTGAATGACTTTAGTTTTGTGTCACGTCTGTGATCTGCTTTTTTTCTACAAAATGAAACAACTGAATGAACATCCTCCGAGGCCGGTGATTCCATAATTTTTGCCAGGGGTTGTAGATGATTTAATGCCCCCTGCTGGATTGCTGTGTGAGTCTAGAATGTAAATATCAATGTTCATTGTTCAGTGTTGTTAGCTAATATATGTAGCATCTCTCATAACATTAGTCCTATCAACGTTTGGTTTTGGCGCCGTTCATCCTCAACCCAAAATACATAAGCATACGAAATGGCAAATGTCAGCTCTCCCCGGTTTAGCCGTGATTGAAGCCATACACATGCACACAGAGGCCACTTGTCTGTTATAATATAGATTATGTTAGACTGTCCTCTGTTGTAGATTAGTCATGGAAGATGATAATCATGTAATTCTAATGATGGATTTATTTAAAACACGCAACAAAAAAAATTTGTCGGGTGACATTTTTGATAAAACTTTATTTACCTCATGTCACACATCCTCCAATCTCACTTTTAAGCATGCAGGTCGCGATGACAATCCTCAAACATCTTGATGTGGTCCTAGGGCCTTCTCGTCCACCTGTGGCAAAGAAACACACAGCGTTACCCATGCGTCGAGCCAACTTTCTGCCCAACACAATTGTGATTTCCAGACACCAGACACCAGACATTTTCCTGACACCAGTGTTGTTTAAATACCAAACATTCTTGAGGTATTTTCAGGCACACTGCAGGTAGAATGTGATTGAGGTTACGCAAAAGGTATTTGTGCCTTAGACCACCAAAGCATTGCTTAAACACTACCGTACAATTAGTACAATCTGCACTCACTGATGCACAATAGCACATCTAGGGACGTGAAACTAAATTGGAAATCAAAAGTAACAAATAGAAGTAATAACTAATGGAAAAAGAAAAAAATTTAAAAGGGTTGTCATGTTTAACAGCGTGACTTTAAAGTGTAGGTAACACATAATGCCATGTTTTCATGAATAACTGATTACAGCTGGAGCTGGAACCTGGCACCAAAGTCCAGTGTGACAAATTGAGTTTTCTTCAACCAGAACAAAAGGAATTAAATTATTTTTCAGATGTGGTTTTGTAAAGGTGGATAAGTTTAAAGATGATCTCACTGAAACACACAGGTAAGACTATATATTTACTTCTTGTGTGAATGGATTTAATATTAACATATTCAAGAAGGAAAACAATATTTATTTTAAAATAGCTGATATTTGATGTCCCTCATGTCATTTTTCAGATTTGAAATTGTTTCTAAGAAAACTTCCTCATCACTTTTTTCTAATTTCACAGATAGTAAAACTAAATTTTTTTATCAGTTGATTACGACCAAAGAGCTGGCAAAAAAAAAAACAAAAAAAAACTTTATCACCGCCACCAATGCCAAAATCACCTGCATTATTTTTTTATTTTATTTTTTTATACAAGTACCATTTTGTGTTCTGAACTCTGCCAATATTGTCACTGTTGTCAGGCTGAAGGTTTTCCTCCAAAAGTTATTTGTCATCTAAATGAGGCTCGAAACCATAAATGCTGTGTCCCCCAGAGCTGCTTCAAAAAAAACCTTCAGACTGGACATAAAACAAAAAGAAAAAGAAATTGTCCTCCAGACTGGACTTAAAAAAAAAAAAAAAAAGCTCCACACTGTAAAAAAAAATTGTCCAATAACAGCTCGACCTCCGCCATGTTTACAGTTGATTTGGGCTTGAATCAGCAGGTGCTGTAGCAGGTGACGTAGCAACACTATGGCCGCGGCTGATGGCTGAATGGGGCTAAAATAGTGCGCAGGCTTCAGACAGCTGTAGTTTATCCTTCACCTGTGCACTTACCATCGACTTTTATTGTTCAGGACTTTTTAAAATATCAACATTTCATAATTTTTAGTGATTATTTGTGCACATTTTTTGGTGTCACCTACACTTTAAATATGGTTTGAAACAAAAACAGAGTGCTGATAATATGTACAAATGTTAATACATGTAGCAACTTGTGCTTTAATGCAAAAACACATTAAAAACACTAAATCCAACTTCAGCAGAACAAGAAAGCTCGCTTTGTGCCAAAGTGCACAACAGAGCACACAACAGTAAACATCCAGTTAAAGTCAGACTAAACAGTTATTAACTTACCTCAGAAAGTACTACATGTTTCTGTACTTCTGTTCATTCAGAAATTTGAATGTGAAGTCCCTCTCAGCTTTGCACTCAGTTTACTCTTCCTGTAGATTGCATTAACAACTTAAGCAATGCTTCAAAAGCATTTGTGCCATGTTTTACACTGCCACTGTCAAGATAAACCCATAATCTCCATGTTTGCAAGCCACAGAGATGTCCAGTCTTCATTGGGGCGGGGAAAAATTCTCTGAGTTTATCATTTTAATTTTCCCTAAGGTCTAGTGCTACAAAAGCAAACAAATATTGCGGTAGATTGTCATATCACATTCTAATACCTCTGGAATTGCATTTCTTATGTATCGTGATATGTGTTGAATCGGCCATGAAGTGTCTTGATACATATTGTATTGGGAGATTAGTGTAGTGTCCCAACCCTAGTCTTCATATTCTTATAAGAAATCTTGTGTCAATCTAATGGACTTTTCGCTCCAAACAGGCATACTTGTAAATGCCGGCTGTGCTTTCTTTATCCTGGCTGTTATGTCCTTAAAAGTTCCATCAGTTTTTTTGACGATACTTCTCAAATAGCTAGATTCAGACGTTGTTAGCTAGATTCAGACATTGTTTTAAACAACTTCACCATGAAGCACTAATGGTTCCTGATGTTTTGCATCAGTTTACATCTCCTTTGTTTTCTAGATGTTGATTTTTAAGACCCATGTCTTTGCGATTCCCATGACAAAGACCAAATGTTAAATAAGATAATTGCATAACTGTGTCAGGAATGACAGCATTCCAGGTTTTGTGTGTGCTTTCGTGCATGTGACAATCGCTCATTGAAGTTTTCACAGTGGGGTATCCCTGCTGTTCGTCCGATTGGTACTCCAGATCTCTGTTTGTGTCGCTTTTAATCTGTTTCCCACATTGCACTGTAATCCCTCCCCTGCCAACCTGCGATGACAGGTGGAAGTTGCACTGGGTGTCTTTGACCTCCGCTGTGCGGGTTTGGCGTGGACTGGATCAGACCGGATCAGGTCCACCTCATTCTGTGAACCTGTGTCAGGGAGCTGGAAAAGGGTTACAGCTATCAGAGAGAGGCTCTGAGATCCGAATCTCACAGTGTTTGATGTCTAAACTATTCACGCGTGTATTCAGCTGTGTGTAATGTCAACAGAATTAAAGAGCAAAAGCTGAATACATTGTTTTCATCTAATTTAGGCGCAAAAAGTAAAAGCTGCACTGCAAAAACAATGTGGGTCAAGAGCAGTTTCAAGCCAAATCAGTCCGGGAGCATGCAACTTGGGCGTTATGCTTCGCTGCATCCGGGGAATCGCCTGGACAACCGGTCCATAGCCACCATCTATCTGTCGCAGCATTCTTCAGCTAGTGAAGTCCTCATCATTCGGCCGCCTATGCGCTGATTGCAGTTTGCAGTGCACTTATTCACAGAATAGCCATGAGGGGCTGACCTGTGAATGTTACCTGAAGAAATGTTTCTTTTAGCAAAATAACACTGTCAAGTCATATTCACACAGCAACAAGTAAATAGACTTGGTTAGACTTTGTGGTATTCAGAGCTACAGTAGGTCGCAATTATAGTTTGCCTCACTGCAGGAAAAAAAAAATCCAAATGCACCAGGAACCATGGCGTCAAAGTTGTAAGATGCAGTGTTTTTTGGCAGAATTCCTCCCTTTGGTGTGATTGACAGCAAAAAGCGTAAAATACTGCAGAAGTCGATATAAAAACACTCAAATCAGGTTCAGCGAAATCACAGTAACATCACCAAAAAAACTCACTTCGTATTTTTTAAGCGAACGGCACCCAGTATTTCCACTTTAAGGTAGGGAAGCGTGCCAAGATATTTTCGTTTATGCTGACTGTGTTAAGACACCCACAGGAGTAGAAGAGAGTTGATTGGCTTAAACTTACACACAAGCTAAGAACCGAGCACAGCTGCGGGTTAGAATGAATAAATCTTTCTCAGCTTTTTATATATATAGATATATAAAGATAGATAGATAAAGCCATAATAAATGTCTTTTTGAGTAGTTCCTAGTGTCAGATTCAGAAACCAAATATAATTGTAAAACAGAATGGTGAGCACAACCACTTTTTTTTTCTTTTTTTTTCTTTTTTTTTTTTACAAACTTGTGGTTTTATACCCCTAGCACACAAATGTTTGGGGATATATTGGAATCGCCTTGTCAGTCTGTCAATTAGTCTTGTAAGCACAGTTCCCTGTAATCCGGTCTATGGATTTCAATGAAATGTCGCCCAGTGGTAGTACACCATATCAAGATTAGCACAAAGGAAATAATTCCTCTCCAATACCTTCAAGGGGAGATAAGTGGACTTTGGTGTTAAATTGATCCATCTTATAATGTTGAATTCGTAATGGAAACACTTTCCTCTTCCGGTTTATGGATTTCAGTATAACTTCACACAATGGTAGCACACCGTATGAAGATTTGCATGAAGTAAATAATTCCCGGCCCTGTTCAAGGATAGATAGATGGACTTGCACTTTTTTTAAAGCTCCTGAATACAGAGATTGACCAGTTTGTTAATTCAGGAATTTTGTCACAAAAGGTATACAACCGCATATATAGCATGCATTTTGTGATATGTTGTGAATTTGTTGAGGGATCTCTAGGCATTTTTGTCACATTTGAATGCCTTTTTTACTATCACATTTTCAGAGATTTCTTAATTTCCAATACAGTTGTTGTTGGTACAACATAAGATGTTGTTCTGTCTTTCTAACTCCCAAAGCCAAGCTCTGAATCAAACATTTATCATTTTTAGCGTGTATTGTTTCAAATAAATGTGACGCCACAAAGTGCAGCATATCAAATCAAAGCTTTCAGCCTGACATCTCTTCAAGGTTGAGTTTTCCCCTGAATTAGACAGTTACGAGGCAGAGACAAATGTACAACATGAAATGTTATAAACCTGTAACCTCTTTGTTTTAGTTTTACTTAGGTTTCTATACGTTACCCATCAAAATCTTCCATCGCCTGCTTGTAAGGCCCTTGAGGTATCCAGTAACAACAGGAGGAACACAATTACCAGTATTACACATGCACCTATTGAACTACTGCCCCTGACGAGCTTTATTGCCTCCTTCACGGTAACTCTGGCCTTAAGGAATTGTTTGGCTTAACTTTAAGTGCTGCTAAAGAAGGCGGTACACAAAGAATGACTCCTATTTGTCAGTCTGTGTACACTTGAATTGGTACAAATGCAGAAGGTTGGTGAATCCAGGCCCATCCAGTGAAGCATAAGTACAAAAATCCAAGATGAATGGGGAGTGACTTTCAGATTGATGATGTGCATTGAACACAAGCGTTTTGGTAGGTAGTTGAGCTTTTGTTTTCTACCTCACCCTCAGGCAGACAGCACATTTCATAAAAATCTCTCAAAAAAAAATCATCAAAGGCTTTGGTTCATGCCTTCTTAGCAGAGAGACACACTTATCGATGCCTGGTCGAATTTAAAATGCACTGCTAATTACATAGTGGATGAAGCTCAAAACCTTCAGGCATTTTTTTTAAATAAAGCATTTAAATGTGTCCTGCAGGTATGATTAATGATGTGGTTGTTCAGTGTGAGACTAAATTCTCAAGCTTAAAAATGTGATACTGTGGCTAACGTTTCAGTAATTTCTTGTTTTGTTGCTTTTTCCTTTTGACTGCAGACACCGCCTTGAGTTTATTAAGTTTGTTCACATATTGATTATTTTGTGGTTTGCCCTTTGTTGTATGGCTTGCTGGTGGCCAAGCTGTTAAGTGCGTTTGTTTCCAGTGCGGCAGGTCCCACTTCAAGGCCACTCCTTCTCCTTCTCCTTGTAATATGGAAAATCCGGCGTAACAACTTGTGCCAAAATCATCATGCAGATCCACCTCAGATCTGCTGTGCCGAAGGGACTTACTTTTGTATCGCTTGCTGTGTGAGATGAACAAAATGACAAATGTTTGTCTGATGCACAAGTCCGTCCATCGGTCCCCACACACACTCTTACACATATTAAATAGAGCACTCATGTCTTCTTATCTCAGTCATTATTTGCATTGTCGTCTTTATTTATTTGCTCATTGATTTCTTAATCTTTTGTTTACACACGCCTGCACTTTACACTCTTTTTGCTCTTTTACAAAAACTAAACCCTGACCCTCCTCCAAAGTTTGAATCTGAGAGTTCTTTGCTGTTTTGCTTGAGTCGATGAGGTAAACCCTGTAAAATCCATCATCATTGTTACCCCCCCTCCCCTGGCACTTAGATGATGCTTTGCATCATCGTCCCCGTGTATTTTTCCAGATGGCTTTCCCCCCCAATGAATAAGTTCCAGTCCAGTGGCTATGGATCTGTACAACTGTAGTCAATAGTGTTGTGTAGCTGTGCGTTTGTGGTTGCTTTCTCTTTAACCTTGTGGTTAAACTGTCCACTGTACAGACCTTTGGTTATTGCATGTGGTGATTGAAATGTGAATCAGTTTCATCACAGGGATATTTTCTCATTACTGTGTGGAAAGGTTTAGAAGTCACATAGTGTTCATCATATGTGAGCAATTCTGGAAACAATTTCCAAAGCCTGTAAAATGTGTTGTGTGCTTGATGGGGATTCCATGTGTTTTGTTTTCAAATAGAGACCAAAAAAAAAGTTTGAATTAAAAAAATGCCTTTCCTGACACAACTCCACGGAGAATAGGCACGGGTGGTCTTGAACTGGAAACCTTTTGTTCTGGAAGCCAGTACACTGACCTAGACGGGTTACGAGGTCTGTTAGAAAACTATCCGACCTTTTTATTTTTAAAAAACTATATAGATTTGAATCATATGTGCTTGCATCAGCCAAGCTTGAACCTTTATGCGCATGCGTGAGTTTTTTCACGCCTGTCGGTTGCGTCATTCGCCTGTGGGCAGGCATTGAGTGAGCACTGGTCCAGCCCCCTCGTCGGATTTTCATTGTCAGGGAAATGGCTGAGCGATTGGAGCAGCGCTGAATCAAATTTTTCCAGACACTGTGAGAGACAGCCAGGTGGAAACAGCTGGACATGTCACAACTTGTCCTGTGAGACTTCCAACACAGACGTGCTTTTTGTTGTGTGCCATTGCGGCTCCGTCCCGACGCGCAAATTCCTCCACACGTCTTTCATTACAAATCTCCTGTAAAAGTGGAATGTGCCGCAAAAGTGCTGATGTCCACCTCTTCTGCAATTTCTCTGGTAGTCACACGACGGCCCCACATCAACACAGCGTTCATTTGGAAATGATCTGGTCGTTTCAGCCTGTCCGATGGCCGCTCGGAGCGCGGCGCGCCTTCCGCCGCTGTGGGCCATCTTTAATCCGGTTGTAATGCTCCTTAATCTGTGTGACGCCCAGAGTATCCTCACCGAAAGCCGTCTGAATCTTCCGAATGGTTTCCACCTGGCTGTCTCTCACAGTTTCTGGAAAAAATTTGATTCAGCGCTGCTCCAATCGCTCAGCCATTTCCCTGACAATGAAAATCTGACGAGGGGGGTGGACCAGTGCCTGCCCACAGGCGAATGACGCAACCGACAGGCGTGAAAAACTCACGCATGCGCACGAAGGTTCACGCTTGGCTGATGCAAGCGCATATGATTCAAATCCATATAGTTTTTGAAAAAAATAAAAAGGTCTGATACTTTTCTAACAGACCTCGTATTTCATTAAATCTGTTGGTCACATGATCTTCAACCTTCAATGAATTTGAAAGGTCAAACTTACTCGAAGAGGATTTGGTGTTAGTCAAGGTTAAATTGGTTCCATTTGGAACAGCCTTGGTCAAATGTTAAGACCTGATAGAACCATGTGTTATGATGACCCGAGTCACAAAGAAATGATTATGTGTGTTGGTGTCAAGTGTGGGTGTTGAGCGCTCTGAGTGCTCATTCTAGTTTGATCTATTAAATGGTAAAAGAAGGGAAAAAAAATGTCATTTGGAGAAATTAAATATTTGAATTCTGCAGGTTCCATTTGAAACTGAGGTTTTAAACAAATGACTTAAGAAATGTTCTGATATTTTATTCAACAAAACAAACAAAATTCATTGTTTTCCAGGAACACATGCGTGACTGTATCCGAGTTTACTTAATTACTGTATTGCTTTCATGTGTTTGTTACTTTGCTGCCACAAACGTAGGCAAAATTCAAATGGAACACAGAAATCCACAATAGAATTTTTAATGTGTTTTCCAACGGCCTACAGTAGAGTCATAGTGGTTGTGAACAGTATTAACACTAAGATGAATGCATGAGTGCGCGAGAGCCTGAGATTACAATGAGAGCTTTTGTTTCTCCAACTATCGAGCTGCGGTTTCTGCAAGGATCCATTATTCTTGCTTTGATGCTGCTGTCTCAGTGAAAAGTGGTTAGTGGCGATGCATTGTTTCAACGGCGGAGGGGATATCGCTGCAGTGCTATTCAGCATAATTAGCCTACTTCCCCCTTTTTTCCCTGCTCATATCCTCAACTCACTCCCTGCCTGCTTCATTGTGACTCCATGCACTTACCTGTGGTGCTAAATCAGAGTTGACAGCCGCCGCTAAATATGGCGCTCTTGTGCTCACCTTCACCTTATCAAATGTACAGACGTTGGCCAAGTGGATGTCACTCCAAACAGAATGGAGGCCCTTGATAACCGTGTCCATTTATCCAGGATGATGGCTGTAGGGGGCACTGTTTTTCAGTTATATGGGCTTGTTGTCAATGAACAGATTGCCAGAAATTAGGAAAGTCTGGGGCAATTAAAAGATGATTTTATAGTGTATGTTTTTAAGAAAAACAGAGTTGTGTTCTGTTGGTGTCGGGATGTTTGCGCACGGCCGTCTTGAGCCATGCAAGCTTTTGCAAGAATGCAGTCAAACGTGTTGACATGTGTGACATATTCCGGCTTGGCCCTCGCAACATCATTTCCCATTGCTCCTCTCAGCACAGATGTTTGCAAGTGTATATCTGAATAGACACTCACTCTCACACACACACGTGTGCATAATGGGCAGCACTCTGCATGCTTCCTGGCTCCAGCTGCTGCAGCAGTTAGTGGGACATGGTAGATGCCTCAATTAGAGAGGCAGAAGTCCCCACAGAGGTGGAGATGGAGAAAGTAATGGATGAGGAATGAACTGAGAAGGATGAACAATGACCCATGGTGAGGCAAGCTGGGAGGCAACGATTCTGCTTTTGCACTGGCAAGTCTCACAGCAGACATTCTGGAGATTTCTGGATGGAGCAGAAGAGAATTTTGGTAGCTGTGGAGGAGGAGAGAGGCACAGCAGGGGCGTGTAGGGGTTATGGGGTTTTGGGGAGGGGTTTTGGAATGGGTGACGAATGCTAGCGGAATACTCCTGGAATGTCAAATGAGGCTTTTTCAAAGGCAGCCTGTTCAACCAAGGCAGATGTGTACCCAGGAGAAATCACAGGATCATCATTCCACTGCTTACCTTTTTCTTTCCAGCATACACATTGATGCTCACACACACACATTCCAGTGGAATTCTTTGCGATACAACCAAGGAAGAGGTGGAGATGTTAACAGGGAATTAACCTGCTGTGTTAATTTACTTTTTACATTCATTCTTGCTGGTCCAAAGTTTGATATATCCATGGTGTCGTGGTGTTGTGGATCTGGTGAAGCATGGCACCAGCACATGCTCCCAAATTTGAGTAGTTTAATGTCTGTGTCAGCTGATGGTAGTGCATAGGAGGTTAACACAACAGTTCAAATAAATGCACAGGTTAGTAAAATCCCTATGATGCATTTTTGTATTCTCCTCCAATCCCTCGTCTTTCTCGTCTTGCAGATCTACCGTCTTCTTCGAGTCTGCGGGGTCATTTACCAAAGATTTGTGTAGGTAGACTATACCCCGCTGTCAAACAGGACAGCAGCGTGGGCTACATCACCAAATTTGTCCTGGAGGCTTTTGAGCGATTAGCTTTTCCACTGAGTCTCAAGCTTGCCCCCCCCCCCATAGTTAATAATGTTTCCTGTTACACTATGATGAACCAGTGTGGGTGGATTAACAGATAATAAGCAATGGGAAGGCTTTGGAAAAACAGACGCAGTGTGCTTTCAGTGTGGTGACCCAGTGTGGGAGGGATGCAGGCAGGTTTTGATAAGGGCCAGACTGCTAACTGTTTCCTCAGGTTCCCGCTGAATGGTAATCAGGAAAAGCAGACACAGTATAGGCTGGTTTCTCTTGTTTGCTCTATTGAGTGTCTGCATCCCCTGCCATCCGTCTCTTGTCCTTTTCCTGTCTCGTGTTTTTTCTCTTGTTTCTTCTTTCTTGGTCTCAGACTGAACAGAGATACTGTAGCTGTTCCACAGCTTTGCAGATTTTGCATGAAAATGGGCAAGTGCATTGGGCTCTTCATCCATGGATATGTATGTATGTGTGTGTGTGTGTGTGTGTGTGTGTGTGTGTGTGTGTGTGTGTGTGTGTGTGTGTGTGTGTGTGTGTGTTGCACACTCACTTGGTTTTTGCCATATGGTGTAGCATCATTTGCATAGTGTATTGTTCCCCTGGCAGAGCGTCTCCTGTGGGTTTTCGCCATAATCTCACTAGTGACCAGCGTGTATGCACATGAAGAGAGAGAGACACACACACACAGGCAGATTTACACTCTGTTGCTCTGTTTGACTGACTGGGGTACACAATATACCATCCTGGCACACACACACACACACACACACACACACACACATAGGGTCTGCCTTCTGTTTTTCCATTCTCCACTCCAGCTGGAAAAAAAGTTTTGTAAGGACATGTTATGTAGTTGCTCTGAAACAATTGCACAGTTGCCTCAAGTAATGAAAATTAAGCAGCTAATTTCCTGCCTCAAAGAATAATTTGACTCATGAAACAGTTGTAGACTGTAGGAGTATATGCACAGATGGTATTTGATTATGCACTGTTGGCTTTGGATGACATTATGAAAGTTTTTTGGGGGGGGGTCATAATATCAGTACAAACTTAAGACCTGACAACTGTTATGCATATTGGAAATTCTGCGTAAATTCTCTAACGACGCTGTAATGCAAATGTTCCCAAACCTACATTCAAGGTTACAAATGAGAAAAATGATGAGAGCAAGCAGTTTTTGTGAACTTTTTGCTTCCTGTTTTTGTTGCTACGGGTAGCTGTGAACAAAATGTTTAAAGCTACAATTGCTAACTTTTTTAATGCATATCACAACAAAGGGTACTGCTGTTACAGCGGTCAGCTAATCCGTAAGATGTCTTGTAAATTACTTCAGAGGTGTTATTTGATTTAAAAAAAAAAAAAGCCAGCTAGGGCTGGGTACCAGACTTCGTTCTTTGTGACACTGGCCGAAATGCTTCCGTAGTACCTGACTGTGAAAGCATGCCTCGTCTTTTGTTGCCAAGTTTCAGTACCCAGAGGTTAATCACGTGCAAGAAGAGCAGTCCGCAGCCGTCCTCCTCTCAGCATTCAAGTCCGCCTGTGGACGTTAGAGAGCACGAGCAGCTTGATTCAAAATCTCCACCACTGGACTCCACTTCATCTGAGAGTACACAACGATGGCGCTCTGTCTGGGATATCAACAGGTAAATTTACTTAATGTTACTGCAGCTTAATATGTGCATCGCTTTGAAGCTTGAAGTTATGAAGCAGTGCTCCGACCTGCTGCTTTGTTGGTTCTTTGCTTCGCTGCCTTTCAGAAGCGCAAACCCCCTCTCAAAGCCACTAACATATGTCAATTGTGAATCACTTTTGTGCAGATTAAAGTCACTAACTGGGACTCCTGTCTCATTGCGAGAAAGAAACGAGAATCGTCCTCCGTTCCGTTCTCACAGCTCCAAACGGTGCGCAGCTCTCCGCCGAGTCAAGTTAGAAGATAGAGTCGGGTTGTAATTAATAACTTCAAAGCGACTTGCCATTTAAATCAAATGACACCTCTTTCCAAAATACAAACAATAACTGCAATTGATCAAAACATTTTTTCCTCTCGCTGACGTACAGCAGCTTGGCTGAGCTCAGCTCAGAGGTATGGAGTGACATTCATGCCAAAATGTCTGAAAGGAAATGCTTTTGACAAAAACTACAGTTTCAAGTGTTCTTTTGCACTGGAAATGATTTGTTGTTTATTTTTTTTTGTAAGAAACTGCTTGGAGTGGAAAATTACCAAAGCTGAAAAATAAACTCAAGATTTATACTATGTGTATTGTAATTTTCTTTTTGTTAGAATTGATCTTATAAAATTGGGTATCGAAAAAAGTATTGTTCAGGAACCGTATGGAAGTGAAGGTATCAATATTGGTACCGGTAGTCGAAATTTTTGATACCCAGCCTTACCCCCAGCGATTTTAGATTTAGAAGTGTTTATTTCTCCCTAACATTTACAAAATATATTGAGAAACAATTAGATTATAATGAAACACAGCTGTTTCAGAGCGTTTTGTGCATGTTAGATTATTTTGTTTGAGCAAGCAGCCAGCTGACGTCACGCGGCCCTATTCACTGCTGATTGGCAGTCCGCCATGTTACGTTGCTCAGGTATTTGCATAAAAATAGGCTTCAGATCTATTTTGGCCCCGACTAGCTGGCGGCAGAAGGACGGGTTGTGTCTTAGCAAAGCAAAACACCTTCTTTGATTGAAAATGAATAGTAAGTTGTTACTTTGCCTCTGTCACGTATTGTCGCTTGTAGCTAATGTGACCATAGCTTAATAGGGCTATGTTAATATTATTTAAAGTTTTCCTGAAAAAGATTTGTTGGGAATCCATTTAGAAATGAGCTGTGTACATGTTTGTGCTGTAAAGGCCCTGTGTTTAAATATGAAAATTCATAATTTTATATGGAAGCACATTCCTGAGCCATCCAGCAGCTGTCAGTGTTCACAGGTGGTACCACAGCAAGTCATGTTTTCCGTTTCATACGGACTCTGGAACATTGGAATGCAGTTGTTGATGTATGTACATCTCACCTTTACAAACTGTGCATGCCTACATATTGAGAGGTAAAAATGGACTGGGTATTTGTCTGGCGATTGCCATCCAGAACCCAAGCATCTTCCATAGTGTGTTGGATGTAGTGACATGCAGAACCAGCACATGCTGCCTGACCTGACCTGACCTGTACTTACAAATAGACGCAGTATGGATCATGGAAGAGTTTTAGATTTTTAAGCCAACTTGAATTTATATACTTTCCAGACGAAGGTTGGAGACAAGAAAGTAGTGGTAGGTGTTCATGTTGAGGAGAAAAGGCACCTTTTATTGCTGACATGAGGTCATAAAAAGCTGCAGCAGTTCTCACAGTTGCTGGTCTGATAATGTTATTTTAAAACGCCTGCATGGTATTTCACATAAGAATCCTGTAAAGATTGCATGGCCTGGATGTGTCAGTGTGTGATCAGTACTTTTCTGTTGCTGAGTACAGTAGGTGATAAAATACAGTCAGTTTCATCTATAGCCCCCCTACCAGAGCATCTGATCCAAGGATTTATTTGGGATTCTCTGAGATTCTTACCCTCATTCCCATTTATCAGTGCCTGTATCCGTGTGTCCAGACGCGGGTGTGTGATTTTCTGCCTGGGTACATGAATGTAATTCCACATCATCCTCCACTCGCGCACTGTTTGGTATCTCTGAGACTTGTACCATTACCTTTATTCGCATACTGACACATACTTTTTAACTCTTGTGGACATTCTATTGTTGAAAAATCGACTTTAGCTTTTCCTGAGTAACTGATTTCACATTAAATGTTTCACTATTTGTTTACATTCTGCTAGGCTGCTTTGTGCGTTAGCCTTCAGTTTCTTCTTATGATGATTTCCCTTGATTTAATTTAATTTAACTTAATTCATTTATATAGCACCAAATCACAACAAAGTTGCCTCAAGGTGCTTCACACAAGTAAGGTCTAACCTTACCAACTGTGAGAGCAAGCACACAGGTGACAGTGGTAAGGAAAAACTCCTTCTGATGATTTGAGGAAGAAACCTCGAGCAGACCAGACTCAAAGGGGTGACCCTCTGCTTGGGCCATGCTACCAACACAATTGTTTTGTTTTCTTATTTTTTGATTTTGGATTTGCATTGTTATCTGGTTTTCTGTTCAGTTGGGTTTTTTGTTTTTTGTTTAAGCAATTTTTTATGGAATTTTTGTGTAGGGGGATTAGTTTGTTTATTTTGGCAACATTCTTCTTGTCAAAGTTATCACCTATGCACAGTAGTAGTGCACGTGAGAGTATTTTTCACTTGTGTCCATCCATCTTTCGATATATAGTTGAGCAAACTAAATCAAAGTGTTTTGATCAAATTTGGATGAAAACTGTGATTTTTATTTGGAGAAAAACCATGTTTAAAGTAAAGGTTACAGGCCAAGTTCATAATTTTATATATATATATATATATATATATATATATATATATATATATATATATATATATATATATATATATATAATGTGTGTGTGTGTGTGTGTATTTACACACACTATATGAGATCTTTAGAATTGCTATTCCAAGAAATTGGTTAATCATACACCTATAGTTACTATTAAAAGTTGTGTCACTTATCTTTTGGTCACGTGACTTTTCACATTGGTTGGGGTTTCATTAACTAGAGTCAACCGAAGCCATTTTCAGGCTTCTTTACAATATGTAACTGTAAATTTTTTCTGTCTTCAAGCTGCACCTCTGCTGGAATGTACTTAAAGAGGAAACTAGCAGCCACCAGAATGATTTTTAGAGCATCTTTAAAGTGACCATAAAAATCTAAACCCTGTGATTTATGAACATTCTGAGTCATTAGGCTCCTAATTTTTGATGCACTCGAATCTTAAGAAGACAGTCTCTTTTCAGCTCTTCAGCAGCATGTTTTTTAAGTATTTCAGCCTGACATTTGCCAAAAATCTTCAATAAGGTTATCAAATGCAAACCACTGAATGAATTTGCATTTGAAAACTACAAAATTTTGATTTTGGAGTGAGAGGGTTGGGGTGCATTTAAATAACATGTAAAAAGTAAAACAGTAAAAATTATAGCCTGAGCTTCTCTGTCATAATAACAGTGCAATATTATTCAAATTTCTAAGTGAAATATTAATGGCGTATTCAGTCTTATTCTGAAAAGGCACGATAAGCTATCGACAGACGCACCTAAATCCAAAATTTCTACACAGCTGCACTAAAAATGTGTAGCTGTTAATATTTTTTATCCAACTTCCATTTCCTGAATGAAACCCCTGAAATTGGGTGAATTGGGTGAAAGGTCAGACTCAAGATCGTAGCTGTTCAACTCAAACACTTTGGAGCCACTATACATTAAACACAGTGGAAGGGCTTTGTGTTAGTCAAGGATGTAGGGACCATATGTCAAGGCCACACAGGATCATGTGAATCACAAAGAATTAGTTTGCGTGACTCTGTGCCTAATGCACAATGTGGGTTTGCCCTCTCTGAGTGCTCATTCTTGTCTTTTACATTTACTTTCCATATTTCTAGATAAGATAAACATGTCAGACTCCTTCGCTTTCCTTTTTATTTATCTTCCATTGCCGGAAAGTCCAAACTCTTGAGCTCATTTTGTGTTGGAAGAACAGCTGCCGTATGCCAGTTTAGTTCTATAAGGCAAACTAACGGATTCCTGCCAAATCCAGACAGGTGGCACAAATTGTGACGTGTGCCTTGGATGCCTATAGAGACCGCCAGGCTCCAAATTAATTTAGTCCTAATTTATCAGCCACAAACCGCTCCAAATTACAGCGTTTGTCCCGCTTTTGAATTTAGAATAAATCATTAAATGGCTGATAGTTAATGAAAAATGTGAATCTTAGTGAAACTGCTATGCACAAAGTTAAACACACACTCCTCCTCGGCTGCGCTACGGCTGCGGCGCGGATGCTCGGTAAGATTCTCTCCCGCTTGGCTGGCAAGGAGTAATGCCAGGCTGACAGCTGCTCCGACTCTACATTCCACCGCATGTGATCCAGGATTGGAAACCCGGGGGAGAGGCTGTCCAGGACAGAAACACACACAGCGCCACACATGTACTTAGAGTGCTACACATACACCAGCTTATGTGCATAGATTCATGTGCGCAACATGCAGGGTGGGAGCTGAAGAGAAGAGCAAGCTGCATGTCACAGGCCCTATAATAGAAGGATGCCCTCTTAAGCTGCATCACACCACAGCTTAGAAAATCAAACTGTCATATCAATGGGCAGCTCACCCTGAAAAAAGGACCGTCTCCCCCACTCCTTTTCACTTTCTCTCCCCTCTCTCCATTCCCTCCTTTTTTTCCCCCAACGCCTTAAAAAAACACAGGTTTGAAGTTATGCAGTGGGCTGAGCAGGCTTTTCGATTATTTTCAGTGTCATTTGTAATGGTGTTCGAAGGAGGAAACCAAAGCACCAAGAGGAGAGGACATGGACACCAGCAATTTGCGGTTTGCTAAATGGAGATTTTATTCAATTTTAGCCATGACAAAAGGCCAGGTTCCTTTACTAAGTGCCTGCTCTCATCAAATGCAAAGACATTAGTTTTTAAAAAGTTACTTTCTTCTTTCCAGCCAAAGGCAGTCACATCTTTAGGCCAGCGAGTTCCCAATCTTATATTTTGTTGTCTTTAATTTTCTTTAATGATTCTTTGATAGCAACATATCCAGGCCTTTTACTCTTGTGCCTGGATTGGTTGGGAATTAACACCGTTTTGAATTGTTGAAGGTGTCGTGAATATGCATCTAACAGATGGTGCATGACTCCAGTGCTATTCTTCTTATTTTTTCTTTGTGCTCCCCCCCATGCACACACACACTGACGAGTAACAGTTTGGCGCTCGGTGTATGTTCGTTGCGTGTTTCTCTTCGTTTGCTTGTTCCACTTTCTTTTTCTTTGTCGCAGATGTAGCCTGGAATCATGTCTGTCACACTGGCCTTAATCTCGAGCTTAGCAGCTGCCAGTTGATTGTCCTTCTGTGTGAGCGGGCACTGCTTGTGTGTGTGTGTGTGTGTGTGTGTGTGTGTGTGTGTGTGTGTGTGTGTGTGTGTGTGTGTGTGTGTGTGTGTGTGTGTGTGTGTGTGTGTGTGTGTGTGTGTGTGTGTGTGATCCAGCGGGAGAAAAATCAAAGTGGCAATTAAATTCCTCGCTGCTATGGTCACCTGAACTTGTAAATGTTAGATTGTTAAAAACCAATGCTTAGTTAATATTTAAGAAGAAATCGAATATAGAGCAGAAATAATCACTAGAAGAACTCGATTGATTTTAGTTTTAAAATTTGTACATCGAGTTTCTCCATCTGGTTTTATTCATGTTTGCACCTGAATCTTTATGTACCTGATTAGTCACAAAGCAAAATGAGAGCACCAACTATTAATTAAAGAATAGATCATGAATTGATTATCCCTTAAATCAGAGCAGCAGCACTTGATTATTAAATAAATCTACAGCTATTTTGGTAGTAGATTTATCATCTTGCATCTCAGTTTTTTATTGTACAAATTCTCTAATTTGATCTTCTTAAATGTGAATACTTTATGGTTTCTGGGTGTTATTTGTTTTGTTTGGGTTTGGTTGTTTTGTTTATTTTTTGCATTTTTTAAATTTGTTTTCTACCTTACTACGCTCTAATCGTAAACTGATTTTTTTCCCCCACCATATTCTGACATTTTATGGAACAAACAACTAGCACATTAATTATAAAAAAAAAATCAACAGGTGTGGAAGATTTTCTAACATTTTTCATGAATTCCTTTGTAATTTTTGTTAGTTTAAATCCTTTATGAGTTGAGATTTTTAAAAAAGTAAAATACACATACATTTATGACAAATATTTAGCAATATGAGGTTAAAAGTTATTGGTAGACTCTATAATTATGATTTACGGATAAAGTAACCAAATGAGAATCTACTATCTGAAAACAACCCATAGACTAAATAAAATATCATTAGTTGCGCAGTCTAAATTGCAGTGACCATGTCTGTCTGTTTGCAGTGATATCTGCAAATTAAAGAACAATTTCAAGCAAACTAAATAAGTTTTTCATCAGTGGTCTATTGTCAAGGTTAAATCAGAGTTCTGGTTGGGGAGCATGCTGGTGCCTTGGTCCTGAATGACAACCACCCAGGCAGACTACAGGTACTGTCTAATATACATTCATTCATTTTGTGTCCGTGCTTTTTTCCAATTACGGTCATGGGGGGGCCAAAGCCCAACCCAGCGGTGCCTGGGCAAGAGCGAGAACACCCTGGACAAGCCACCAGTCTATCGTAGGACCAACACATATAGACCCTGTTCAGACTGGGGTTGACAATATGTCTTGAGCAGATAATCCATCTGTTCTTCTCCATGTTTCTCATTAAGATATAACATCATTCGTTTTGACATCATTGATGCAGTAAGCAGCAAAGTTAAAAATTTTACATTTTGACGGCATATGTCACGGTCACAGTCATAGGAGGTGGATTTCTGGAAGGAACCCACACAAACAGAAGAGAACAGGCAAACTACACACAGAAAGGACCAGAGCGGGAAGCAACCTGGGACCTTCTCACTGTGAGGCACAGTGCTAACCACTGAGGGCTCCATGTGAAATACATTAATGACCACATGTAAGGAACTAGATTAGATATTGAAACGCGGTTTTTCTGCATAGACGTCTGTTATTCTGGGACTAACAATGTAGCAAACCTTTGACATTAATTGCAAACGCAATGGCATCAAGCTAAGTTTGAAAAAGTAGCTTTCTTCAGCCAGGCGGTCCAATCATCATGGGCGCCTTTTTTGGAAGTGTATCAACTTTATTCTCTGGTCCAAGCAAATGCTGTATTGGTTGTCTGACAAGACTGGAAGATTCTCACTAAAAAAGGAATAAGAGCATGTATGCTAACATTTCATACCATTCTTGCAACATTTTTCTCTAACCTGCTGTGCAGCAGTCTGCTTAGTTTGTGAAATATGTTTTCACCAGAACATGGCAAACTGCTCTTTGTATGTGTGTCGCTAACTTGCGCTACAAATGGAACCTGCATGTTTATAGAGATTTCAGCAAGTTCTGACAAAATAGACCATTCTCCTACAACCAGAGCTAAAGACAGGACAGAAGTGAGTTTAAGTTGCAGGTTTTATGTGAAATTTTCCGATGTATTTATTACTGCTTTGTGTGTTGAAAAGAACACAGTGTACCTGAAGGGATTTCAAGAGGAGCAGAATCGCTCTTCTGTCTATACGGAGTGAATACAAGCCAAAATAAACCAAATTCAGTTACATACATCTATGTGTCAGTGTTTCATGAGCGTAAAAATAATTGGTGTAATATTTGATTATCAAAGTAATAAATGCAGGTCTCATTGATCGGATTTGAAGTAGAGAACGAGTAAATGAGGGAGCGAGGAAGGAAAGAAAGATGCCACAGCCTCACAACTCAGTGGAAGCTCAGCTGCGGCTGCGGCTGTGAGCTTGTTACACTGCCAGACAATGAGCTTCTTTCACCCGACTCACCCACACTTCGACATACACACACACACACAAAACACTGAGGCGTTCTTTCTCCAAAACTGTTGTTGCTCCTGTTGCACAATGTTTGGCTCCAAGCATTTCATTGTACCCCTTCACCCTGCCCTCCAAGCATTCACGCACCAGTTCTGAATGTATTTTTTTTCCTTGGGTGCTTTTTGTTGTTGTTGTTGTTGTTGTTGTGTTGTTGTTGTTTGTTTTGTTTTTTTGTCTGACTGATTGTACGCCGTGTGTGTTTATGCACTTCTACCACTCTACCACATGTATCTGATGAGCACCCTATGATTGGTCACGATAACAAAAGGATAATTTTAACTGTGAAACTCCTCCAACGTTGTGTCTTGGAGTCGTGGCGTCATAATGAAAGAGCGAAGCGAGAACAAAGCCAGGGACGTGTCATCTTCATTCTCAAATTCCACCGAATTTTCAATTATGTCCCCCTCTTTCTTTCCCCAGCATTCTCTCTCTCTCTCTCTCTCTCTCTCTCTCTCTCTCTCTCTCTCTCTCTCTCTCTCTCTCTCTCTCTCTCTCTCTCTCTCTCTCACTTCTGCTATTCGTCCCTCTGGGCACAGCTCATTAGCCCCTTGGTCCTCTCTAAACAGGTGTGGCTTGTTTGGCACAGCCTTCTGACATGCAGTCAGGCTTAATTGGGCTTGCAGGACCCCTTATCCACACACACACACGCAAGCGCATGCACACACATCAGTCATACGTCTGCCACGACTTTGCCCGCCGTCTTTAAAGAGGCCATCATCCTCCCCCCAACCCCCCCCCCAATCCCCATGGGAGAGGTTGTGGTTCCTCAGCCGCGGAGTGTAAATCCAGCCCCAGGCCTGTCTCTAGGCCTTGCTGACTGACTGGCTGTCTTCCTGGCTGCCCCTGCCACCCCATCTTTCCTCCTCCTTTTTTTTTTTCTCCCCCTATCAGGAGGTAATAGCATCCACTACCAACATAAGCTCCATTTATATGTAGACTTACCCTCCAAATGTCTCAGGGCTGTTCTCGCCTTTGGCTCTTCCGCCGCGTCCCTCTTTCTTTTTTTTTTTCCTCACTCTGTCGACCGTACTCTCTCTGCATCTCGCTTTCTTTATCCGCCGCTGCCTGCCTCCCAACTACTCCTCAGGCATCTTTGTCTTGAGTGCTCAAGATTTTTTTATATATATATATATATATATATATATATAAACCTGCAGTGGGGATTTTTCTTTTCTTCTTTTTGCTTTTCAAAGGATACCCAGAGATTGAGTTATTCTCATGTGGCTCTGCTGTGTTGTTTGTTTGTGCCGCGTATCTGTGGAGTCTTCTAGGCATTCTGGGTAAATGTGAGGTATCACCGTGCTTGTGTCTGTGTAATTGCAGCCTCATCAGGCTGATTTTTGTTTCCCGGGCAAACACTTGACATTGCTTTGAAAAATGTATTTATTTTTTTTCTACAAATGCCTCCACCATCGCTTCTGCTTCCGCTGTTATTTGTTTGTGTACACACACATATAGTATTCCTCCCCACTACTGGCACAGCTCTGTCTCATTACGCTATTTATTCATGCAAATAAATGCCTGCTTTTTGACAAAAATGTACATATATACAGGTGTCGCGCTGAAGGGGAGTGGCAGAGAGAAAGGGACCAGTGTTGTGTAGTTTTTGTGCCGGTGGGGTTGCACAGGACAGGTGGGCAGGTTTGAATGTTAACTGCCTTTCACACTCTCGCCTCTAGTCGCAGGCACACACACACACACACACACACACACAATGTACACATATCAAAACACCCTGTTGCCTCCAGTCTCACATGTGACGACTGATTAACTGGGAAACGCAGAGGTGGTGAGGGGGTCACACACTCGCATACACACTAATCCCAGCCAGAGGGGAGGTTTTGCGTCTGAATGTGTGTTAATGAGTGTGTGCGGCTGCTTCTGTAATGGGTCCACCTGTCTGCTCATTAGCCTCACTACTCGGGCTTTTAATTTCCCCAAAACTCGTCATCATGTCCTACTTTTGCTCTTGCTCCTCCTCACTTCCTGCGTTTGTTGTTTTATTGAACTATGAAGGCGCAGATTCTGACGGCATCAGACGCAGCAAGTGCCATGACAAACCCATGGTTTATAGCGGAAATGATTTGCCATTCGATGAAAGGATGATGGTCAACTATTTTGATACAGATTTAAATGTCATCTGCACCCCCCCCCCCCCCCAAAAAAAGAGAGGGAATTTGACATGTTCAAAGTGTTTCTAATGTGAGGAGTTGCTCCTTTTACTCTAGATTAAGGTAAAGGGCTATTTTACTGTTTACATAATGATAAGCAAAAAGGACATGTTTAAATTTCTGTAATTATATTATCTTGTATTTTTTCTTCAAAACTGCTCTAAACCATACGTAAAATATCTGAAACTTATTTTGAACCACTTGTAACTGCAGTGCATCCAGAAGGTATTCACAGTGCTTCAACTTTATCCACATTTTATTATGTTACAACTTATTCCAAAAGGAGTAAATTCATTTTCCCTCAAAATTCTGCGCCCAACACCCCATAATAACAACATGAAAAAAAGTTGTTTGCAAATGTGTACAAATTTATTTAAAAAAAAAAAGATGTACTTAGGTATTCACACCCGTTTGTCAATACTTTGTTGATGGACCTTTGGCAGCAACACGCCTCACGTCTCTTGAATATATTGCCACAAGCTTGGTGCACCTATCTTGGGGCAGTTTTGCCCTTCCTCTTGCACCTCTCAAGCTACATCGGTTGGATGGGGAGTGTTGGTGCACAGCCATTTCAGGATCTCTCCAGAGATGTTCAATCGATTCAGGTCTGGGCCCTGGCTGGGCCATTCAAAGAGATTCACAGAGTTGTCCTGAAGCCACTCCTTTGATATCTTGGCTGTGTGCATTGGGGTCATCGGTCCTGTTGAAAGATGAATCAGTGCCCCAGTTTGAGGCCAAGAGCGCTCTGGAGCAGGTTTTCATCCAGGTATCTCTGTACATTGCTGCATTCATTTTTTCCATCAATCCTGACTAGTCTCCCATTCCTGCTGCTGAAAAACATCCCCACAGCATGATGCCTGCCAACCACCATGCTTCACTGTAGGGATGGTGCCTGGTTTCCTCCCAAACATGGTGCCTGGCATTCATGCCAAAGAGTTTGATCCTTTGTCTCAGACCAGAGAATTTTGTTTCTTATGGTCTGAGAGTGCCTTCAGGTGCCTTTTGGCAAAACTCCAGGTAGCTGCCATTTGCCTTTTACTGAGGAGTTGGCTTCCATCTGGCCACTCTGTCATACAGGCCTGATTGGTGGATTGGTGCAAAAGATGGTTGCCCTTCTGAAAGGTTCTCCTCTCATCCACAGAGGAATGCTGTACTCTGACAGAATGACCATCATATTCTTGGTCGACCTCCCTGACTAAGGCCCTTCTGTCCCCAATCACTCAGTTTTAGACGGGAGGCCAGCTCTAGGAAGAGGACGGGTGGATCTGAACTTCTTCCATTTACGGTTGATGGAGGCTACTGTGGCCCCTGGGGACCTTACAAAGCGGCAGAAATGTCCTCTGTAACCCTTCCCAGATTTGTGCCTCAAGACAATCCTGTCTCGGAGGTCTACAGACAATTCTTTTTGACTTCATGTATAGGTTTGTGCTCTGACATACACTGTTAACTGTGGGACCTTATATGTAGACAGGTGTGTGCCTTTCCAAATCATGTGCAATCAATGGAGTTACCCCAGCTGGACTCCAGTTAAGCTGTATAAACATCTCAAGGATGATCAGTGGAAACAGGATGGACCTGAGCTCAATTTTGAGGCTTCGTGGCAAGGTTTTTTTTTTCCGCTTTTATAAAAAAAATCTAGAATTTCTGTAGGATTTGTAAAAAAAAAAAAAGAAAAAAGAAGTTCTTCCATTTTGGAATAAGGCTGTAACATAAACAATGTGGGAAAAGTGAAGCGCTGTGAATACTTCTGGGTGCACTGTAGATACACTTTGTGTACAAACTGTGTTTGAAGTGACAATCTTGTTAAAATTGGCTAATTTGAGAAAGTTGAGTTAGATGGTTAACCCCTTAACACGCAAGTGACCTGTGTGTGGGCCCAATGCCCTCTAACTAGATTTTGCAACATTTAATAACTGTTGTTCCACCAAATGATAATATATATGGGTCGCTAGCTTCTCTTAAATAAAATTAGCATGAACATGACATTTTAAAATGTTGCAATCTCTGTTAAAATCCAACAGAAGTAAAACATTAGATAGAACTTTATTATTCCCTTGGGAAGACTTCCTCTGGGAAATTGAGGATAGTCTGTGCACTAAAAATATAGCTGCCTCACTTACAATATTGTCATTTTCATATTTTATATTTTTAAGTCCTTCACTGTCTTAATTTCACAAAAGAAAAAATGACAGTGTGGTGATACACTGACTCGCATTCCTGCACCACAGCAAGAAGATCTTTATTTCAATTCCGCCTGTGCCCATTTCCTTTGTGTGTGGAATTTGCATGTTCTCCTCTTGCCTCACACCACCAAAATATGCACACTGACCTTGTCTCTAGACCTAGAGTTGGTACAGTTTTTGTTTAGCCATGGCAGTAAGCAGCTGGTTTTTCCCATGCATTTAAAAAATGCATGAAATGTTGGCTCCCTTTGAGGGCAAACCTGATGACAGGTTTGTTTTTTGTTGTTTTGTTTTTTTGGTTTTTTTTTGTTATCTCCTTCCCAGTGTCTGATAAACCTGGGGTTGGGGTCCCAAAATGGACACAATGTCTGTTGTGCCAAAACAGAGTCAACATTGGTGCCAAATGCAGGTGATTTTTTTTTTTGTTTTGTTTTGTTTTTTAGTTGTTTATTTTAGATTATTTAATAATTCAAAATTGTTAGAGTTTAAATATTTGGCAACATCGCAAACATGAATTCAATGAGCTGGCCTGTGTTCCTGAAATAACAATTTTGAAAAATGTATAACTTCTCTGGCCTCTGTTCACTTAAATATTGTAGTGTTTTCATTCTTGATATTGAGCCCGGGAATGTCTAAATGTGATGCCAACTCATTTTCCTGGCTCTCTAAAAGGTTTTCTGACAGTTGTTTCAAAGGAAATGGCTGCTGTCTCATATGTTCAACAGTAATAAGCATATTACTTTTGGCTATGTCATTTAGGCAGACATTGCTCAAAAACACCCTTAGGTCATAAATGGTTAACAACCAATTGAATGTCTTTGGATTTTTGAGTGTTGGTTGATTGAATAAAACAAGAAATTCATGGTTGTCTCCTTGGCAGGGTTTTTAATTTTTATTTATTTAATTTTTTTTAACTGTCGCTGATATTTTATGAATCAAAGGATTACTCATCTGAACAGGAAAAAAAATATGAGTCTGTGTGTCTGCGTCAGGCGTGTTATATACAAAATTCAACAAATGTTTGTAACCACTTTATTACTCTGGTGTATAGCTCCAACTATAAAGTAAACGTGGCACATAATCTGACACATTTAAGATTTTTCTTTCATATATTAATCACGCCACCCTTTGTCCAGATGTTCGTGATTGTTTTTGCCATTTGATTAATTAAAGTACGGAATGTTTATGACGCAGAGAGGCAGTGTTTTTTTTATTATTTTGGAAATATGAACAAATATTGAGGTAATGCACTCCGCCTTGCCCTCCACCCTTCTTGTTCACCCATCCATCTTATTTACACATCTCTACTCACTCTCCTCTGTTCTTTTTTTTTTTTTTCCCAGACAGCTCCCTGGGCTGTTGCCAGTCAGTTACATGAGAAAACAGGCGGCAGTACATTCCTGCTGAACAGAGCTTTGCACTCAGGGGATTCCCTCCCTGTATGCCCCCCTTCTTTTGTCCATTCTTGTCCAGTAACCTAGCTCAGCGCAGTAGGCTACACATCCAACCAAGGTATTCTTTCTTTCTTTGCTGCTCTTCTGCCGGTGGGTAATTACAAAAAATTATGCTTTCTTTTGCTGAAACGCAGCACGCCATGAGTTATTCATTCACACTCTTGGCTCGGGCTACATTTTACACAGTGCTTGGTTATGGTTGCATGGCAACACTTGGCCAGCCAACTTGCATTTTTAGCAAAGAACACCTTGCATACAGACTAGAGCTTGTCTGAATACATTGTTGGGGCTTTGCACCATTGTGAATTTTTACTCCAAGGTTAGTCCTCTCATGAGACGGGTGAAGGAAATTTTACTGTACACTGTCAACATTGTCTTGAATTTTCATGCATTTATATTATGTTGTAGCAAATAGATTGTTATTATAGCAATGTGAGATCGACCGGGTTTTCTACCCGGTGGCTGCTGTCCAGGACCCAAGGCGTTGTGGTGTTGTGGATGCAGTGAGGCTGGCAACAATGCATGCTCCCAGAACTTGGCTATGTATTTTTTGGAGGATTTTTCCTTGTCCTATTAACCTGTTTGTGTTTATTTTGTATTTAAATCTAGATCTATTGGGATTCTGTTGTCATATTTAATTTTGCAGTCTAACGCTCTTGTCTTGTTGACAGTCATAGTATTGCTCTGTCCACGTCAATGCACAGCATATCAAATTACATTATGAAGTCTGCAAATCCAGGTTAGGATCTCATGATATGTATAAAGTGTTGACATTTATATTACCATAATTTGGGCTTTCTGAAACAGTCACATTTGTTTTTGCTGAGACAGATGAAAGAGTATGTTAGAGCCTTATATTTGATAACAGGGTCCATATCCGTAAGTAAGTAGTAAGATATAAGATATACCTGGTAGTCAGGAGTTATAGCATGTTTTTTTTCCTGGCAACAAAAATCCCAGCATTTTCATATAAAGGAATAAATAAAGTGCTGTGCTTACTCTCTGTTCTCATTTGAAGTAGTTTGAGGTGGTGGGTGGGGGGAGATGCTGGAGCTCAAGAAGAAAAATGCTATGTGGAATATGGATGTGGGACCTAATTCCATCCTCCCCCCTTTACAAAAATATCCCAACTGTTTTCTCCTCACTCTTTTTATTTTTATTTTATTTTATTTATTTTTTTACAAATTCTCTTCAGGTAGCACAGATTTAGTGGTATTAGGAATTGGGCTACAATATGTAGCTAGACCGTGGTTTCTATTCCTGGTCATGGCTACTTGTCCCATCTCCTTGAACAGGACACTTCAGTTGTATTGTCCCAGTCTACCCAGCTGTACTGGCCTTGGCTGTGGAAATCATCTCTGATGGATTGGCATCCCATCCATGGAGAGTTGTAGAATCTCAACTGTTTCACACCTGTGGCATCCAGTGGGGCCGTCGGGGCCTAGATACGACTTAGTTCTTCTTCTTCGTCTTCTCCCCACTTTTGGCTGTATTTAAAGCCCAAACTTCCAAGGCAGACTGTCTGAGTCTTGAGCAGTTATTGATTGACTAAGAGAGACAGAGAAAAGACAGAGCAGAACAGGTTGGAAGAGAGAAAGCGAGGGTGTGCAGAGAGATGCTTTGGAGAGTTTGTCTGAACGAGAGGATCGTATTTCTGACTGTCTCAATGTGTCATTAATTGGCCAGTAGACACACAGGATAAGATGAAGGATCACGAGTTGTGGGAAGGAGAGCAGCAGTAGGAGGCAGGGTTGAAGGTGAAATTTAGTCGTAACAGGGCACAGCTGATTGGGCGTTGCTTTACGCAGAGACAGACTGTGAAACGGAGATGAAGACAAGGTATTTCCAATCTGAACTGATTGACGGTATTCTGTCTCTACAGCCAAGCTGTGTCCTAATGAATGAGGTGTTTGTGTTTGTGCGTGTGCATGCATTGTGTGTGTAATGTGATCAATGCAAGTATGAAAAGTAACCAGATGTTGGCACATATCCATGCTATCCTTTTAACACAACATGGTATTATCTTAAATTTGTATTTTTCGTAAAATCGCAAGGTTCTTTAAGTTTTAAAATATCTTCATATCCATGAATAACCTCTTCAAAAGAGCAATGTTTTGTGTGGGATTTGCTCTACAGATTGAGCACATCAGTGGTGGAAAAGTGTACAAGTATTGTCCTTCTGAGTCTTTCTGAATTCATCGTATCACAAGGCATGAATTGTAGTTTAAAGATGGGCTAGCCTAAATATAATTCTTATTTTTCTGATAAAACATAAAAACATGCATTCCTCCTTCTTATGAGATTTTTGTTGGTGTTTTTGATCATTAATAAATCTATTTAAAAAAAATGATAAGAACACATCTGATTGATCAGAAATTTTATGATGTCGAGGTCTATTAGAAAAGTTCCGACCTTATTATTTTTTTCAAAAAACCATATTGATTTTGAATCACGTGTGATTACATCATACACGCTTGAACCCTCGTGGGCATGCGAGAGTTTTTTCACGCCTGTCGGTTACGTCATTCGCCTGTGGGCAGTCTTTGAGTGAGGAGTGGCCCACCCTCTCGTCAATGTTTTCATTGTTTAGGAATGGCTCAGAGACTGCTGCTTTGTTTGATCAAAATTTTTTCAAAAACTGTAAGGCACAACTGAGTGGACACCATTCAGTAAATTCAGCTGGTTTTCGGTAAAAATTTTAACGGCTGATGAGAGATTTTGGTGTGTAAGTGTCGCTTTAAGGACGGCCCACGGCGCCTGACGGCGATCTGCGCTCCGAGGCGGCGGCATCTCGCTGTTTCAAGCTGAAAACTTCCACATTTCAGGCTCTGTTCACCCAGGTCGTCGTCAGAGAACAGAGAAGTTTCAGAAGAGGTCGGCATGAGGAGTTTATGCGGACATTCCACTGTTAAAGGAGATTTTGTAATGAAAGAACGTGCGGGCAGATTCGCATGTCGGGCCGGACCTGACTGCGGGGGGTCGCCACAGGAAAAACACCTCCATTGGAAACCTTAATGGACAAGTTGGAACATGCCCAGCTATTAAACAATTTCTCAGATACTCACTTGTTGAAAGCCATCAAAAGCCGCCTGAATTTTACAAATGGTTTTCAACACGGAGGTGTTTTTCCTGTCGCGGAGCAGACGGATTTGCGGCGTCGTCACGGAACCGACTCGGCGAATCTGCCTGCATGTTCTTTCATTACAAAATCTCCTTTAACAGTGGAATGTCCGCATAACAGAGCCTTAAATTAGGATGTTTTCAGCTCGAAACAGCCAGACGGACGCCACCTCCGACCACGCCGCGCTGATCCACTTTGTGAGCTGTCCTTAAAGCGAAAGAAACTCCACAATCTCTCATCAGCCGTTAAACTTTTCACCGAAAACCAGCAGAATTTCTCAAATAGTGTCCACTCGGATATCCCTCACCAGTCCTGAAAAAATTTTGATAAAGCAACGCGCGCCGTCTCCAGCAGCGTCTCAGACAAAGGATTTCAGCCAAGAGAGCTGGACCAGTGCTCACTCAAAGCCTGCCCACAGGCGAATGACGTCACCGACACGCGTGAAAAAACTCACGCATATATATATATATATATATTTTTTTTTTTTTTTTTTTTATAAAACTGCCGGTTAGTTTTCTAATAAACCTCGGACCAAGCGCCCACCTTAATGTATCCATATTGAATTCTGTGTGCAAGTGAGAAAAAATAGGAGAGCATTTAGCGAAAATGGGAGTGTTTTGCCTGGCTCCTGGCTGCACTAACGAGGGATACAGAAGAAAGAATGTTAGCTATCATGGGCTATCGCTGAAAAATATGGACAGGCTCGAGCAGTGGCGAAGTGCAATGAAACTGAAGGACCACCTGTTAACAGGCTGTCAAAAGTGTGTAGCGACCATTTGGAGCAGGTCTGCTATAAAAGAGATTTTCGAGCGAAGCTCATGGGTTTGAAACCAAAAAAAATTGTTGAAAAACACTTCATTATTTGTGTATAAGGCTCACAATATGCTAACCCGTTATATTACACCTGAGGTACTTCATGAATGTGTTTATTAAATATGGATTGTTGAATAGAAATGTCTGTTATTGTTAACACTAATGTAACTAATGTATATATAGTATGCATAATTTTAGTGTATTTTGTTGCTCATAACATAAAGAAAAATTGAAAAGAGGTTTGGAAAATCCACTTTTTTTCGTCACATATTATAACATGATTGGACCTCACTTTTTCAACCACTTTTTCAAACCAACCTCAAGGCAATTGCATTGTGCGTTAGTCAATAGAAAACCCATGAAATGAAAAATTAAAAGTAAATAAAAGGCCCTTGAGTCAATTTTAAGTACAAAATTAGATTGACCCAGATTACAGCTAGTAGTGTGACCCTTGTGGATGTTACGCCGTCTGTCAAAACCAAGTGGGAGATATAGATGGTTAAAAGTCGCATAAACTATAGCTAACATTTACACTTAGATGGGCATTCTACTTTGAAATATGTATTCTCCGATATACAGCGTCAATTTGTATAAAAGATACGCATATTAAGAAATTATAACAAGTTGAAAACAACCTGAGAATTGTCCGTCAAAAATAACATCCGCAAGGGTCCATACTCTTACTAGTTTCACTTTTCCATAATGGAAAAGTGAATTTTTAAAGTTAATAGTTAATGATTTATCTTGAGCTTTGTGGTTTATGAAAGAAATATATGTGTACTACAATTTCAAACTAGTTTGCAATAAAAACATGTAACTTGAAAAATTGACCTTTGTGTTACACTTTCATAACAGTTTAGCATATTGTGAGCCATAATAAGTGTATAAACGCGGGGCGAGCCACAGTCAACGTGAGCCCCGGAAACAGGATCTTGGACAACACATCAGCGTTTATCACAGCCATCAGTCGACTCTTCCCACAATGAAAATAAATCCCATGATTCACCAAGACAAAAATAGAATCAAATAAATTTTAAAAATGTTAAATTACTCTGTTTGGCCTCCATGTAACAAGTAAAAGAGCTGCAGAGCTTATGGCTTCCTGTTGTATTGTAAACACATTACCCCATACATGTATGTCACAGTTCGAGTTTGAATGTAGCACCTCTAGTGACAATTTCTTTTTAGCAAATTTCTTTAGCGCGATAATTATGAATAGAAAATGCAAATTTTGAAAATAACTGTAAAAATGATGACACAATTATAGCTTTTAAAATAATACTCATGTCTGTTGGGCATTTTCCACCACCAGGAAATTGGAACCATTATGGTTTCCGCACCAGATTTTGAACTTCTCGGAGCATTTAGACCAAAAGTAAACCAGTTCTTATCCTGGACGGTTGGTTCATAGCTACATAAAACCGAAAAATAGCTGATTCGTGAGAGGGAGCTGTGGCCCTCCTATTGATTGACTTTGATTACAGTGATTCCACAGAAAATTGGCGGAAACATGGGCCGGTTTGCTCAAACAATGCTTCCCAATCCTTGTCTTGGAATCCAAAGTACTGCATAGTTTCTAATTGTCCCTGATCTACTCAGACAGATCAGCTCATTCTCATGTATTTAGCCAATCAACAGCTGGCTGAACAATAAGAACGCACTTTATTTGGCTCATTCTGTGTGCTTACAGCAGGCAGTAATGGAAAATGTGCAGTGATATACGTCTCGAGAAACAGGTTAAAGAAACGCCACGGTAGATTACACCAAGAACATGGCAGGAAAGTATTTTTTATGCTGCGGGTTGGATTTGGAACAAGTGATTGAGCTCATGTTGGCAGTTTTGGTTCACAGACTGGGCAGTGCCTTTTCAAACAGTGGAAAACATTCCATTTTCATTGGCACAATTCACCTGGCATTTGTCTGACAGTTGATTTTCAGTTCACAGATATTGCATTGTCTCTCTTTGCAACAATATCCACATCAAGCTTGCATTGACTCTCTTCACCACAACATACAGTAGTGTTCAGAATAATAGTAGTGCTATGTGACTAAAAAGATTAATCCAGGTTTTGAGTATATTTCTTATTGTTACATGGGAAACAAGGTACCAGTAGATTCAGTAGATTCTCCAAAATCCAACAAGATCAAGCATTCATGATATGCACACTCTTAAGGCTATGAAATTGGGCTATTAGTGAAAAAAGTAGAAAAGGGGGTGTTCACAATAATAGTAGTGTGGCATTCAGTCAGTGAGTTCGTCAGTTTTGTGGAACAAACGGGTGTGAATCAGGTGTCCCCTATTTAAGGATGAAGCCAGCACCTGTTGAACATGCTTTTCTCTTGAAAGCCTGAGGAAAATGGGACGTTCAAGACATTGTTCAGAAGAACAGCGTAGTTTGATTAGAAAGTTGATTGGAGGGGGGAAAACCTATACGCAGCTGCAAAAAATTATAGGCTGTTCATCTACAGTGATCTCCAATGCTTTAAAATGGACAAAAAAAAAACAGACGCGTGGAAGAAAACAGAAAACAACCATCAAAATGGAGAAGAATAACCAGAATGGCAAAGGCTCACCCATTGATCAGCTCCAGGATGATCAAAGAAGACGCCTGTGTGAAGCTAATTTATTTGCAAGAATCCCCCGCAAAGTCCCTCTGTTAAATAAAAGACATGTGCAGAAGAGGTTACAATTTGCCAAAGAAGACATCAACTGGCCTAAAGAGAAATGGAGGAATATTTGTGGACTGATGAGAGTAAAATTGTTCTTTTTGGGTCCAAGGGCTGCAGACAGTTTGTGAGACGACCCCCAAACTCTGAATTCAAGCCACAGTTCACAGTAAAGACAGTGAAGCATGGTGGTGCAAGCATCATGATATGGGCATGTTTCTCCTACTATGGTGTTGGGCCTATATATCGCATACCAGGTTTCATGGATCAGTTTGGATATGTCAAAATACTTGAAGAGGTCATGCCCTTGAAATGGGTGTTTCAACAAGACAATGACCCCAAGCACACTAGTAAACGAGCAAAATCTTGGTTCCAAACCAACAAAATTAATGCCTTGCAGATGTGAAGAAATCATGAAAAAACTGTGGTTATACAACTAAATACTAGTTTAGTGATCCACAGGATTGCTAAAAAAGTTTGAAGATAATAGTTTTGAGTTTGTAGCGTCAACAGCAGATGCTACTATTATTGTGAGCACCCCCTTTTCTACTTTTTTTTTTACTAATAGCCCAATTTCATAGCCTTAAGAGTGTGCATATCATGAATGCTTGGTCTTGTTGGATTTGTGAGAATCTACTGGTACCTTGTTTCCCATGTAACAATAAGAAATATACTCAAAACCTGGATTAATCTTTTTAGTCACATAGCACTACTATTATTCTGAACACTACTGTATCTCATTTGTGAAATTCTGTTGAAGATCATACAATTATGTGCCTCCACCACCACCAAAAGAGAGAAAAAAATCTGTTTATCATGTAACCATCAGGGTTTTATCACAGTAATTATTGGGATAAATTTATCTCCAAGCTCTCTGTGTGTTCGAACAAAAATGGAAAATGAAGGCTTCAGTGAAGCCTGATATTCGAGTCTTGTCATGTTGTTCCTCACTCTCTGCACACAGACTGTGACATGGTTGATATATCTTCTGAATTTACAGCTCACACATTCCTTGGTACTGTTCCCTCTGAATACAATGAGGCTGGAAACCAACAGACCAAAGGCTTTCTTTTTGCAGTTTCAAAGTTATGCAACACACATACACTCTGTACACCCAGGAGAGAGCTGGATCTGTCTTATTTCTTCTCATTGTTTTTATCACATATTAAGTAGTCATACAATGCAATTATGAGTATAAGTATTATCCAAAACAAGCTGTTGCAGCACTTTTCAGCTATAACTTTGCAGAGACCCAAAAGTCGGCAATCCAGACCCAGACCTGACTGCATTATGTGGGCAAGTATTCATGTAACACACATGCCCCCTATGTATGTATTATATCTAATGTATACATTAACGTTTGACTTATTGATTGTCAAAATTACCAAAAAGCATAATCTTGCATTGGTAAATAAAGTGATGGCTAACATCTGGGTTACACTCATCAGCCAGTAAAGACAATTATGGCAAAGTCTTAGTTTCCTTTCTTGGCAATCTTAAATATCATAAAATCAAACCATCACAATCACTGCGCTCTTAAGCTGACCTGGTCATTGTTGCATTGGTGTGCTTATATTATGCATTGTTTCCTCAACAGTATTATAGGCCAAGAAGATCCTCCCACAAGGCTCCAATAATAATAACTCCACCAAAAAATACTGGCATCCCTTAATTTGAATCTCATTAATAATTTCAGTGGCTCCACAGCGCTTTGATTCTGTGCTTCCCTCACACACCTACAACAAATAAACAGTGGAGTAACTGCTTTGTTGAAGTGGTTTGACAGCTGACGTGAAAATATCCCTTAAAATAGCTGCTATCCACATCAGTTAGTTAGCAGTCAGAGCTTTTAATAGAAGTAGTCACACGTCAGAATCTGACATCTGCTTGGCAGATTTAGACTGTTGAGATAATAAAAGTTGGCCACTACAGTGTAGATATCTTTTTTTTTTTTTTTTTTTTAACATATAATGCTTTCTCATCATTTGCATGATCCATTAGTGCTCTCAAAACTCCATCTTAATAACTTTTGTTTCACACCATTCAACTCGAAGGCAAAGTGTCATAAAAATGGAAACATCTTTTTGATTCAGAACGTGATCCACTCTGGGTTGACACCGGATCGCAGTATTGTCGAAATACTGGTGTAAGATGTTCGGTACACATACAAGTAATCTCGTCCCCATTTTTTTATATATCAGCACTGGATATGGCGAACAGTTAGTCCACTGCTTCTGCAGCAGCTCAGAGTTGGAAAAACAGTCACGCTGTGTCTCACAACACCTTGGCGATGTAAAAGCAGCACATCCATGTTGAGTTTTATAAACATATTTACACTTTGTTTTCTCTCAAAGTCTGTGCATGTCATTTGGCTGTGTTAGTGCGGAGTGGACAGCAGCTAAAAACAGAGAAGAGCAGCACACCTGCAGTGAGTTTAAAACTAACACTTTGGTCCCCCCATACACACAGTTTTTCTAGAGGATGACATGAAACAAAAAGGCTTGGATAAAACCTTTTACGCATCAATCAGGTAGTGCTTTCCACATAAATGCACAAGTTTTCCTGCTCACAGACTGTGTGGCCCTGGGACTTATCCAGACGGAAAGGTGACAGGGACCGCCTGCTCCCCCCGGGACTCCCCCCCACTAACAACACCCTTAGAAGAAAGGTCCGCTTTTGAAGAGATTTTTTTAATGAAAGAATGATCTGATTCGGTTTAGATTGGGCTGGAATTTATACATGCATGCAAGGCCACGTCCACCCCTCATGTGTGTGGCTGGCACGAATTCATACTTGTGTCCGCCCCTCCTAAGAACGGTCAAATTTGATGAAAATGTAGTACAGTAGTTTTAAATTTTCAGGGTCCACAAATCAACCGCGAGTTAAGACGAAACGCAAGTTATCGCGTTCATCTGTATATGGATCGGTACAAAGCTTATATCCATTGTGGTGCTGGTCCCACATTGTCCATGTTGATAGCCCTGCCCCTTATTTCATCAACCATTGCAGTGTTTTAGTGTCCAATTATCCAATTAAGTTGACATCGCTCAGTCTTAATTTAACACTTTCTAGGAGTCAGAATTCATATTCTCCAGTTTCGCTGAGTTTATCAAATTGTTTTACATTTGGAACACTACATAACTGAGTGTCAATTTTGATCCCAACACTAACCCACACAACATCAGAAATGTGGAACCCAGTGACATATAAGTTCTGAATTTCTGCAGATTTCAGCATCCGACTGTGATTTATTCAGACAGAAAAAGAAGCGCACACAGATATGCGCATCCGTGTCACCCGCCAATTCTCTTGTTTCCCTCTCTGTGTCTAAATTTAAGTTATCTGATCTAATTCTGGCGCTGTGTGACTGCATTATATCTCTGCATCAGCGCGTTTCACTTCCGCGTAGCAACCACAAGCACAGCGGGTTTCAGGAGAAAAAAAATGTTTTTTGGGGGGGGTATTATTATTTATGTAGCATGGGCGCCAAGGGGTGTCGCTCCTTTTAACTTTATATAGTTGAGGTTCATTTTTAGACGTGGAAAAGTATTGTTTCAACGTCTGCTTCCAGCAAACATCTGTGGACTGTGAATGATGCCTGGCCATTCTTGACAGCGAGATAGTGTCGGCGTCAATCTGCATGCGTGCATGCAAGCGTAAATCACACTACTAGCTGTAATCTTATGTTTAATCAAGGCTTCTAAACATTCTTGCTCTCCTGGGGAAAAAGAACAAATAGTCTCTGGCGAATTTGCTGCCACAGACCTCCTCCAGCGTTACTTATGTGCCTGTTGTTGATCTTGTTAAGTCTCTGTCATAATAAAGTTTCCAGCAGAACCAAAAGTTCCACTAAGTATGTCAGATTAAAAATTTAATATGAATTTCTTGCATATTATTCTTTTAACTAATAATTGAGTAAAAATAAACTGGCACAGCAAAACTATCAAAATCTCAGCATTTATGGGAATTTGAGGTATATCCTGCAGCACATTGCTCAAGAGTTCCTGGACATCCCTCAACCCTGGTGTTAGTACAGCAGCATTCAAGAAACCCAGGTCCAAACAGGGAGAACACATGGTGCTCAGGAAGCGACAAAAACTGCAGGAGGAAACGAGAATAAGTGATGGGCTGAAAGTTGACAAGCAAGAAACGAAAGATTTAGGGGAACAGGAACAAAAGGAAAAAAGAAAAGGTGGAGGTTGTACAAGTAGTGATTTGTGCCTCACAAGAAATGGACAAAGGTCTCATTTTGCCTGGGCTCTGTGGGACCATAACAGGCCCAGGTAGAATACGCTTTCTCTTGACAATACCCACAAAGCACACATGCAATCAGATTTACAGATTCGCACAAAACGTTCGACAAGTCCAACCCTCCAATTTAACACTTGGTTGCATGTGAAACATGCTCATACATGTTTCATGTAGAAAGTATTTTCAGATTTAAATGTTTCACAGGGTAAAGCGGCATTCTCACTTTCACTGATACCCGTTGTAGAAGGTTGCACTCTATAACTGTGACAAACTGTTGTAGGAAGCTCACAGTTGCCCATGAAGGTGATGTAGCACACTGTTTGATGCTATAACACACCAGAGTGGTGTGCAATGTGGTGACGTAATGTACCAAGCTTGTACTATGGTGATGTGAGCAAAAATAGCCACAGCGGCACCGTAGTACACTCGTAGTATAACTTTAGCATGACAATATGCTTTAGGACATTATGGTATGTAAGAAAATATTACAGGCTCTGTGAAAATGCAACAGATTGCCAAACTAAAATAAGGCCATGTCTATCACCTAACATCCCAGTTTGCCATGGACACCCAAAACATGCTTGGTGTCCGCCAGGGCAAAGCTGAGGTCTGAATCTACACTGAACTACAATGAATTGAGAGCTGGTATAAACATCTCAGCTTGTCTCTGTTGCTGCATATAGTAAAGGGAAGATCATAAAGTTTCTGCTGATTAACTCATTTCTCCAAGTATGCAACACAATAAAATAAGGAGATAATCTACCAATTTTTGTTATTCCAGGTTGAAAGAGACGGCTGTATGTGGACGTTAAGCAGACCCTACTAAATCACGCTCGTCACAGCTGACTTTTTTGCAAAATGCAGTCGGGACGGGAGGACACTTTGGAAGAGCGATACGCTATAAAATTTTGTGTTAAGCTTGGAAAGCACACTACGCAGACTTATGAACTGCTTCAGACTGCTTATGGATTAAATTGCATGGCAGAGCATCGCTGTTTCTTTGGCACAAAAAGTTTAAGGGTGGCAGAGAGTTTGTGAGAGACGATGAGAGGTGTGGGAGGGGGAGGGAAGTCAGAACACCGGAGCTGGTGGGGAAAATTCTTACTTTTATGGATGAGGACCGTCGTAGTGTCAATAGAGACAATAAGTGTAGAGTTTGAAGTCAGGGTGGGAACTGTGCACACGATTATTCATGATGAACTGAACATGCGGAAGATTTGTGCGAAATTCAGGACAATGCACCAGTCCACAACTCCATCCGTGTTTCCAACTATTTGACCAAGATGGGCATCAAGACAGTTCCTCACCCTCCCTACAGTCCAGACTTTGCTCCCTGTGACTTTTGGTTGTTCCCCAAGCTCAAGGAAAACCTTAGAGGCAGTCGTTTTGAAAGCATTGAGGAGATGAAAGAGGCTGTGACAAGGGTCGTGGACACGTTCACACCAGAGGACTTCCAGGGGGCCTTCCAGAAGTTGTTGGAACAATACAACAAGTGAATTGCATGTTGGGGGAAGTACTTTGAAGGGGACTAGAGTTTCGTGCTTGTCCGAGGAGAAAAAAAGTGTCCCTACGAAACAAGTCTCAGAACTTATTGAAGGCACCTCGTATGACTCAAGTCTGATCACCATCACTCTCCAACAGGTGTGCAAGTGTATTGAACTGTTTAAAACACTCGCAGCAGTTGTGCAACCAGTTAAAAGGTATATGTGTCTCTAATCAGTCTCGTTAACGCTCACAGGTCACAACCTGATCCTATTGGTCGTAATAGACGTTCAGTTGACTCTGCAGGGGGGTTGCATCACTGTTGGCAATATTAACATATATTTCTCTCACACAATTTAATTGCAGTGCACGCTTGATGTAACGCAAATAACAGATCAAACTGGAGACCAGCCAAGACTTGTGAGAGTTGACATGTCATGGTCTTGTAGGTCTTATTTGGATCTCAGTCTGGTGTAAACGGGGCATAGGTAACCGCTTGTTTGACACAAAGTCATTACAGCAGCACACAAGAATCCTCAACAGACAGCTGGTACCAAAAACATCCAGTTGTTGCCTTCGGTCACTGATTAGCATCTGAGTCTTACAACCATACAGTAAGGCAGGAAGCATGGGGACCTGAAAGAATTGGACTGTTGTTTTCCTGCAAAGGTGAAAATAGATAATAAAGCTGTAAATATGTACTGCTTTTGGTGAGTTGTAGAGTCTCATCCCCTTCAAGGATAAACACCCTCACCAACGAGTATCAGGGCCTATATAGGATTTACTTCCAATTCTAAAAAGTATTAAAATATGCACAGAAAGTTCTCAAGGTAAACCTGCAGTACCATCAAATCTTAACTGTCCTCCCTAAAGTCCAGTATGATCCAAAAAACATATTTCATCAAAATATAGTAAAATGGCCATCTGTAGGTAGCACAGTTATTGAATTATGTTAGCTGTTTGGACAGATAGTCAATAAGACCCCCTTTTTAAATAGTGAATTTAACTGTAAAACAGTGAGTCCTTCACATATCAGCGCCTGACACCAAGACATTTCTAGCCTCCTTCACTGTGGGAGCATCCAGAAAAAAGCAAGAAGCTAAAGTTGTCCAGCAGACCACCTCCGATGCCTGTCAGTCTCTCACTTGCAAACCAAAATTGTCTGTAAAAGCTGAGAGCAGGCACTGGAGATGGTGAAAGAATGCAGGTTAAAAGGTGAAAAAGTTCCTCCAAAGGATCAAGAGAATGAATCGCAGCATGCGTTTTTCCTTTGCTTTTAGTCCGACAGGCAACTATTCTGCTTCATTCTGTGCTCACAGCTTTGATTTTAAAAGTGGCTCTGGAAACAAAAGGAAACTGAAGAGGTGAGATGGAACCTGCCCTTGTTCAGTCCAAATCTTAGACTTGCTTGACAGTAATTTCATCAAGCCTTTCTCTCCCAAACACTCACTTTATATGTTTCTACTCTCCACGGGAAGAATAAATCAATAAGATAATAAAGTGCTCACCATTTGGACAATGTGTCTGACATCCGGTAAACGTGGCTTTGAGAGTTTTGCAGCGGTGTCAGGGGTCACATTCAGTTTGCAGATAACTAAAGTGAAGAATGCAACAGACAAAGCCGGAGAAATTTTTGTGTGTTAACATACCGCACATAAATTAGTCTGCAAGAGAACGGCACTCTTCCCAGAATCCTGCGCTCAGCCAGTGATGGGAGATTGAGCGGCGCGTATAGCTTTGAAGTTAATTTGACGTGCACACATCCTTCAACTATAAGCAATCTCACCTATGAGGAAAATATCTGCTGTAATGTTTCTGCTGCCTCCGAGGCAGAGAGCGAACACGTGCGAGTGAGTGAAAGTGTGTTAAAAGGTGTGTGTGTGTGTGTGTGTGTGTGTGTGTGTGCTGTGTGTGTGTGTGTGTGTGTGTGTGTGTGTGTGTGTGTGTGTGGTTGTGTGTGTGTGAAACATCATTACCCAGAGATCTGAGTACATGGCCAGACATCATTAGGCTTTGAGGCACGAAAGTCTCCACAGCACCAGTTCTGCAGTCTGCGTGACCCGGCTGACACGACAGGCAGAAATGCCGTTTAGGACCATTTGTTTAAGTTTGCATGTGTGTGATTCTGGGTGTTTGCATCCAGCGCGTTTGTGTGCGTGATATTTATTTATTTTTGCCTGGTAATATGCATGAGCCTTCATTATAGCAGGAGCCATAACTTTGATAATCACTTGGGCTCGGGGCCCTCGCTGCTTTCACAGTATTAGAAAACTAATTGAAATTCTCTTCCGCCCCCTCTCTCTCTCTCTCTCTCGCTCTCTCTCTCCCTCTCTCTCTACCTCTCCCTCTCCCTCTGTTTTCACCCTTTCCTCATTCTCTCTCCGTCTGTGTAGCTAGGGCCAAACAACACTGTGCTTTTTCAGCGTAACAGAAGCCAAGAGGTGGAAAATGTCATCACTGATTTAATAGGCGTGGGCTTACGCAAGCGCACACTTAAACTCTGGGGAGACTTGAGAATCCTGATAATGTCATCAGAGGAATCTCTGTAATGTTCTCCTGCAGGCTCCGGGTTGACTGTGCTGCCCCCTCTCTGCTTTTGATTAGATGGGGGATAAGATAAGTTTAGGTTGATGGATTTAGAGTTTAGTTACTTGTTTCTATGGCCACAGTCCTCCTCTGGCACTGATTGTGGCTCTGTTTGGTTCGTTGCCTGGGATTTCCAGGTGCGGCTGGATTTAGGGTTTAGTTGTTTCATTGTCCGTGATCCCTCTGCTGCTGCTAGTAGATTTAAAGTCGAGTCGTGTGATTTGCAGGAATCTCCTCCTGCAGATCAGTGTCAGGTCGGGTGTGTTCTGTTTTTGTACCAGATGTCCCAAATGGACTTTGAGTTGGGATTAGTTTGTTTGTTTTCAAGGATCTCCACGCAGTTGTTGAATTTAGAGGCTCTATTGTGTTATTTTACACTTTCTCGGTTAGACATAGGACTTCAGTTTTTTTTAGCTGGTCAGAATCTCCCTACTTCCGCAGGGTTTTGGGGTTTTTATTCACCTTAAATATCCAGATGGACACTACTTCTGTTTGTGTCACACTTGGGGCTTTGTGTCCACCTGGAAACCCCTCCTTTTATGCAGCAGTGTGAAGCCAAAGATTAGAGAATCTGCGTGTACATGTGAGCGGGTTGAGTCAACTTCTGTGGAACAGGCTGTTTGGTGGAGCCCTGTCAGCACAGAAAATTCGATGTGCAAACATTCCATACCCATATTGGCCTCTCTTCATTGGCTTCCTGTTAATTCTAGAATAGAATTTAAAATTCTTCTTCTTACTTATAAGGTTTTGAATAATCAGGTCCCATCTTATCCTAGGGACCTCGTAGTACCATATCACCCCAATAGAGCGCTTCGCTCTCAGACTGCAGGCTTACTTGTAGTTCCTAGGGTTGTAAGAGTAGAATGGGAGGCAGAGCCTTCAGCTTTCAGGCTCCTCTCCTGTGGAACCAGCTCCCAATTCAGATCAGGGAGACAGACACCCTCTCTACTTTTAAGATTAGGCTTAAAACTTTCCTTTTCGCTAAAGCTTATAGTTAGGGCTGGATCAGGTGACCCTGAACCATCCCTTAGTTATGCTGCTATAGACGTAGACTGCTGGGGGGTTCCATGATGCACTGTTTCTTTCTCTTTTTGCTCTGTATGCACCACTCTGCATTTAATCATAGTGATCGATCTCTGCTCCCCTCCACAGCATGTCTTTTTCCTGGTTCTCTCCCTCAGCCCCAACCAGTCCCAGCAGAAGACTGCCCCTCCCTGAGCCTGGTTTCTGCTGGAGGTTTCTTCCTGTTAAAAGGGAGTTTTTCCTTCCCACTGTAGCCAAGTGCTTGCTCACAGGGGGTCGTTTTGACCGTTGGGGTTTTACATCATTATTGTATGGCCTTGCCCTTACAATATAAAGCGCCTTGGGGCAACTGTTTGTTGTGATTTGGCGCTATATAAAAAAAAAATTGATTGATTGATGATTGATTGATTCCTCCAACATGATGCAGCCGAGAGAGAGAGACCATGCAGGTGGGTTCACCACTGGTGTATTTTTGACTGCTGACGCTGTGTCAGTTGCACATATAATCCATACCGTCACTCCCAGTTGCACAGCGGACAGCAGAAATGCACAGTTTTTGTGCGCACCTGGTTAATGAGGACATGTTGATTCATTAGTTTGCAGTAATTAGATGGAATGTGAAGGCCTGGAAAGGGTGTGAGCTCTGGTGGTGTGTCCCCTCTGGAGAGACGTTGACCTGTACTGAGTGTGTTACACTGCAAACCCAGTGAGAGAGATGCAGTCCCAGCCAAATCTCTGTTGCAGCATGAGTTCATCTCTCAGAGGCAGAATTGATCCTTTGTGAAAACTCCGAAGACAGAAGAAGAATTTTCTCCGCTCTGTCAGATTCGGAGAAACAAGATTGTTTGCAGCATGTTACCGTGTGTTGCAGAGTGAAATGTGCTTGTGCCAGCAGTTTGTGTTCCTCCGCATTGGCCCAAACGCTGACCCAATCTGCCGCCTGACAAATCAGATTCTTCCCTTGCTTCCCTTTTGCATTCATTGTGGTTTGATGACCAATCTGCTGCCCGTCAGCTTTTCTGTGGCACAGGTCTGCGTCTATTAAGTGTCAATAATACAACATTCGGCATGACATCCCACCAAGCATTTCTCCTGCTAAATTCAACCCCAATACATATGGATTTAAAGTGCAGGACTGCAGCAAACCATTGTAAACAGTGCCACCACATGGGCCAGTATGGAATTACATATGTGGCAGTGTATTTATTTCCAGCAAGAATGTGACATTTTCATCTCCATTTGTATTGATTATCAAGATTAAGCAAGTAATTACTAATTTTTATGAAGCTGCTGGGATAGATGATGAATCATTAAATTGTGGTGTTCCATGTCAGGGTGTGAGGTTGCTCTGTTTGCCTGGTTTTGTTTTTTCTGTTTTGATTGTTTTTTGTTGTTCTTCTTTTGTGTGGTCTTTTTCTGTGTCTATCTGGTGGGTGTGTCTCTGCCTTCTGGACCATGCCTGTTCTGGGCTCCTCCCCACGCACCTGCTGTCTATCTTCTGCTAATCACCGGGATGTATATATACTGCTCGTTTTGCTCTGTTCCTTGCCAGATTGATGCGCCCCTGTGCCTTCTCTCCAGCCTTTGATTCCGTGTTCTGCCCTGCCTCATAGTGTTCTCGACTCCAGACTGTTTATTCGACCCTGTCTTAGCCTGATGTTTTTGGTTCTGTCGCTGTGTTTTTTGGACTGCCTTTTTGTGTACCGACCCTTGCTGAATCCTCCACTAAAGACTACCAACCAGAGCTACCCGTGTGAGCCTTGCATTTGTGTCCAAGCCAATCATCCCGACAGATCAATCTGGCCAACAATGGACACAGCAGGCTCAGATCCCTTTCAGCTAGTGGTGCGTCACCACAGTCAGCAGCTTGCACAACAGGAAGACAGACTTGAAGCACTTAGCTGGGTTTAGCGAACTTGCTAAACGCCAGGACGCCTTTATGTCTTCCATCACTGAGCAGATGAGTCAGTTACTGACACAACGCAGCCCTCAGGCATCGTCGGATACAGCCACCACTGGTTCCGGTCCACCTCCGCCAGCACCTACAGCCGCCTCACCCGTATCTGCATCAACCCCGGTGGTATGTAACCAGCTGTCTCAACCCGAACGCTTTTCTGGCGAGACCGGAGACTTCCGACCGTTCATTATGCAGTGTGAACTCCATTTTGAACTGATGTCAGCCATGTTTCCTACCGATAGAGCCAAGATCGCTTATATAATCACTCACCTGACCGGACGTGCGGCGACCTGGGCCACCGCTGAGTGGGGTCGCCAGTCACCAGTTTGTGCTTCTCTCTCAGCCTTCACCACCGCCCTTGAACAGGTTTTTCAGCACACGGCTCCTGGTCGCGAGGCAGCGCGCTCGCTTATGAGGCTAAGGCAGGGCAGCCGCCGGGTCACCGATTACGCCATTGACTTCCGCATTCTTGCGGCCAAGAGTGAATGGAACCCGTCGGCTCTGCTAGATGTTCTTCCGGGGTCTGTCCGCTGACATTCAAGACCAACTCGTAGCAGTGGATTTACCAGAAGATTTGGATAGTCTTATTGCACTGGCAATCCGTACGGACCGTCGTCTGCAGGACCGCCCATGACGAGGAAGCCGCTACCCCGAACAACATGACGACACGCCTCCAAACCGACCTTCCTCCTCCACCCACGCTCGGCTCGACCCTCCTCCCCTCGGTGCTGAGGAACCCATGCAGCTGGGACGCACACATCTTTCCCTTGCGGAGAAACAGCGCTGCCGTGAGGGTGGACTCTGTTTTTACTGTGGACAGTCTGGACATATGATTTCTAATTGTCAAGCCAGGGGTGCCACCGTGCGGTCAAAAGCAGAAGTGCGGGTGAGTCTTAATTCCATTTCAATCGTTTCGCCTCAGAACATTATTCCAGCTAAATTAGTATCTGACCACTCCACTATTACTGTATCAGCTTTTGTTGACTCTGGTTCTGATGCTAATCTAATCTATCTTCTCTCACTAGGTCCCTTCACCTTAAGATGTATAAGGTCTCACGTCCACTGGTGGTATGTGCCGTGGACGGTCATGTTATGGGCCAAATTACACACCGCACTCAGTCGATTACAATGATAGTATCTCACATACACTCTGAATCCATCAGTTTTCATGTACTGGATAAGATGACTCACCCAATCATTCTGGGGCACCCCTGGTTACAACGTCATGGGCCCAACTTTGATTGGGTAAAGTGTGAAATTGTTTCATGGAGTCCGGCATGTTACAACGTCTGTCTGAAGAACACCATTTGCGTTTCTCAGGGTCCAATCCTGATCTCACCGGGGTTCCTGAATGTTATCATGATCTGGCAGCTGTTTTCAGTAAAGCCAAGGCGAAATCGTTGCCTCCACATCGCGATTACGATTGCGCTATCGAGCTCCATCCCAGGGCGTTGCCACCACGCGGTAAACTCTATTCTCTTTCAGCTCCGGAGCGCAATGCTATGAACGAATATATTCAAGAATCCTTGGCGGCAGGGTTGATACGTCCTTCTTCATCCCCCGCCGGGCGGGTTTTTTCTTCGTCGAAAAGAAGGATAAGACGCTCCGCCCTGTATCAATTACCGGGCTTAAATGACATAACTATTAAAAACCGTTATCGCTCCCGTTAATCACCTCCGCGTTTGAGTTATTAGAAGGAGCCACAATCTTTACCAAACTCGATCTGCAAAACGCCTACCACCTAGTCAGGATAAACAAGGAGATGAATGGAAGAAGACAGCCTTTAACACCCCCTCGGGGCACTATGAATATCTCGTCATGCCCTTCGGACTCACAAATGCACCTGCCGTGTTCCAGAATCTGGTCAATGATGTTACGGGATTCTCTCAACAAATTTGTCTTTGTTTACCTAGACGACATTCTGATTTTCCCATGATTTGGCCATGCACAAACACATGTCCGTATGGTCTCACAGACCTTGTTACAAAACAACCTTTTTGTGAAGGCCGAAAAATGCGAATTCCACAGATCCACGATTTCTTTTCTCGGTTTCGTGATCTCCGCAGGCAAAATCAAAATGGATCCTGCTAAAGTGGTGGCGGTTCAGGAGTGGGCAGCACCCACATCCCGCAAGGAGGTTCAGCGACTTTTGGGTTTTGCCAACTACTATCGCAAATTTATCCGGGGCTTTATTTATATCACAGCACCCCTGCATGTCGCGACCTCAACCCTCCACTCGTTCAACTGGACTCAGAGTGTGAGGAGGCATTTAGAGTCCTAAAGAATCGCTTTACCACGGCCCCCATGCTGCTCCTCCCTGACCCCGCTCGGCAGTTTGTGGTTGAAGTCGATGCCTCCAATGTGGGGGGGGGCAGTCTTGTCTCAGCGAAATCCCGCAGACAACGGCTACATCCATGTGCCTTTTTGTCTAAGAAACTGTCCTCAACGGAACGGAATTACGGCATCGGCGACCGCGAACTGTTAGCGGTAAAAGTGGCCTTGGAGGAGTGGCGGCACTGGCTAGAGGGGGCACAATACCCATTTGTTGTCTACACAGACCGTAAAAATCTTGAATACCTCCGCACCGCAAAATGCCTTAACGCTCGTCAGGTCTGTTGGTCCATTTTTTTCAGTCGTTTCAATTTCACCTTGTCCTACCATCCGGGCTCTAAAAATGGTAAACCGGATGCTTTATCGTCAGGGGGAGCCTGTTGACGCGTCCGTAGAGCCGGAGTCGATTCTGCCCTCCTCCTGTTTTGTGGCCGCCCTTACTTGGGACATCGAGTCACGTATAAGATCCGCTGTAGGGGATGCACCTATTCCCACTGCGTGTCCACGGGGGAAGCTTTGCATTCCTCCGGCCCTCAGGGCGAAACCATTCGCTGATGCCACAACACTCGTATGTTTGTCACTCGGGTATTAGGAAGACCCTTTACCTTGTGCAGCGGAGATTCTGGTGGCCTGGCATAGTCAAAGACGTTCAGAATATGTATCTGCCTGTCATGTTGTGCTATGCACAAATCGTCCATCAACCACCCGCTGGTGCCATACTGCCGTTACCATCCCGGTTCGTCCATGGTCTCACATCTCGATGGATTTTGTAACTGGGTTTCCTCCTTCCAAGGGACATACGGTGGTCCTGACCATCGTTGACCGCTTATCTAAAATGGTCCATTTTATACCTTTGAGCAAACTCCCGTCGGCTAAAGAAGCTGCTGTGGTAATGTTGAATCACATCTTCAAGCTACATGGGTTTCCTCAGGATATGTATCTGACCGGGGCCCACAGTTCGTGTCCTATTTTTGGAGGGAGTTTTGCCGTCTCCTCGGTCACCTCCAGCTTAACTCGGGCTACCACCCACAGGCCAATGGGCAGGCGGAGCGGGTTAATCAGTAGTTGGAGAAAGGGCTTCGGTTGCTAGCGTCACGTCATCCCGCTTCCTGGGCCGATCAACTTCCTTGGGTGGAACTCGCACACAACTGTTTGCCCTCCGCTTCCACTGGTTACCCTCCGTTCCACGTGGTCTTCGGTCATCAGCCCGCGCTCTTCTCTTCTGTCGACCTTGACTCCCCGGTTCCTTCGGCGCTTAGCCTGATCCTCCGTTGCCAACGTACCTGGGAGCGGGCTCGGGCTCTTCTGTTGCGTTCTGCGGTCTCTTATAAAGCCTCCGCTGACCGTAAACGGTCTGCGGCTCCTTCTTACGCCGTGGGCCAGAAGGTATGGTTATCGACCCGTCATCTGTCCCTTAGGCGCGTGCCCCAGAAACTGGCTCCCCGGTTTGTTGGACCGTTCCCGATCTCCAGGGTCATTAATCCTGTCTCAGTCCGTCTTCGTCTCCCCCGGGCCATGCGTGTCCATCCCACGTTTCACGTCAGTTGTGTCAAACCCGTCCGGTCGAGCGTTTTGTGCCCTCCGGCCGTTTCCCCCGCCGCCCGCCACTACGTGGATGGTGGCCCTGTTTTTTCTGTGCGCCGGCTCTTGGCCTCTTGCCGTCATGGGCGCGGTTTGCAGTATTTGGTTGACTGGGTGGGGTTTGGTCCTGAGGAGCGGTCGTGGGTCCCCTCCCGTTTGTTTTGGATCCTGGTCTTGTTCGTGCTTTTCATGCTGCCCACCCTGCCGCGCCTGGGCCGCCCGGGTTGGCCGTGGCGGTGGGGGTACTGTCAGGGTGTGAGGTTGCTCTGTTTTGCCTGCTTTGTTTTTCTGTTTGATTGTTCTCTTGTTTGTTTCTTCTTTTGTGTGGTCTTTTTCTGTGTCTCTCTTGGTGGTGTGTCTCTGCCTTCTGGACCACCCCTGTTCTGGGCTCCTCCCCGCGCACCTGCTGTCTATCTTCTGCTAATCACCTGGATGTATATATACTGCTCGTTTTGCTCTGTTTCCTTGCCAGATTGATGCGCCCTGTGCCTTCTCTCCAGCCTTTGATTCCGTGTTCTGCCCGCCTCATAGTGTCCTCAACCTCCAGCCTGTTTATTCTGACCTCGTCTTAGCCTGATGTTTTTGGTTCTGTCGCTGTGTTTTTGGACTGCCTTTTTGTGTACCGACCCTTGCTGATCCTCCACTAAAGACTACCAAACAGAGCTACCCGTGTGAGCCTTGCATTTGTGTCCAAGCCAATCATCCCGACATTCCAAGTATATGAGTGATGATTCTGCAGGAGTTAATTATCGTTTTATTCTGCACTGTAACAGTGGATGACTTTGATTATTTTTACCAATAACTGCACATATCTAGATATTTAAAAAATTGGCAGCCATATCTGTTACACAAATGTATAATTTTGTGTGGTGATTGATATATATATATATAGTCTCCACTCAGATTGCAATAGCCAATCACAGATTGGCCTTTCTGTCCATCATTTACCTGTATTTTGGCATGCTTGGCGCGAGAAAGTTATAATGGATCCAAGGGATCCAAAAAGGCTCGGACCAAAAGTTATATTGGATCGGTTCCCACTGACCAATAGCATTACAGATTACTGCCAACAGCTAGCCAATCAGAGCGCGGCATACAATTATTCATGAGATGACATCACTAATGACGTAACGGAGGTCAGGAACTTGATGACAGAAGCTGGTTGAAAAAATGGCAACAAACATGTCAACAGCAGCAGAAAATCGTCTGCCAGCGAGGTTTGCTGAGTTCACAGAGGAGGAACAGGTGGAAATACGCATATTGAACTCCAAGGATGCCAAAAACACTAAGAAGGTAGACAAGCACGCTACTGACGTTTTTCATAGCTGTTCACAACAATATAATTTGATCTAATTTACTTGAGTCTTTGTTGTTGCTTAATTTGGGAGGGGGGTGGAGAACATAACAATTGATGGATGGCAAGTCGTCCAACATAGAGAAATATTGGATGAAAAAAGTTATATTGGACGAGGCGTAGCCGAGTCCAATATAACTATTTCTCTATGTTGGACTCCTTAGCATCCATTATTGTATAATATATATATATATATATATATATATATATATTATATATATATATAAACTCTTCTTATCTATGCTGTATCACTAAGCCAATTCAGTTGATTTATAGCGCCAAATCACAGCAAAGCTGTCCCAAGGTAAATAACATGGGTAAGATCTAACCTTATCAACCCCATGAGCAAGCACACAAGTGACATAAGGAACAACTCTCTCTGGCATTTTTGAGGAAGAAGCCTCAAGCAGACCAGACTCAGTGGAGTGGCGCACTGCTTAAGCCATTTGAACAGTTAAAAAGTTACAAAAGAGTATAATAGTGCAAAGTCCATCTTAAGGCCATGCCCAAGAGTCCAAGGTCTGGAGTTGGATGGGATGATTCAGATTCCTCGGCATGGTAATAGGCTATTTTTGACCAGGGTTTTAGTATATATTTTAACACAGAGAAACAATGAGCTGGTGTGAAATAAAAATAAATTAATGCATAAAACAAAATGAAAGGCAGCAATTTTTTTAATTTATAAAACATGGGTTTTGTTCCTGGTTATACACCTGCAAACACAAAAATGTGTGTCAATGCATGATGGAAAATAATTCCAGTCTTGACATCTTCACTTTTTTAATACATCATATATGTCACTTTCATGTGTATATGTTGGCCATATTGTTCTTACAAACATTTCATTGCCAAAGATTTATGATTGCATTAATAAAACATGTAAACAATAGTATAGGTGGGTTGTTCGAGGTGGGGGTATGATTTTGTCAGCTTGAGCTCAGATCTGTAATTTTGTTTTGTCTTCTAAATGCACTTTTTTGTTGATTATGCCTGCATCAAAGACAGGTTTCACTGTGACTAAGGCAGTATTGATGTAAATCTTTATTCCTTTTTCTCATCCCTCATCTTCCTCTGCCTCCCCTTCTCTCCCTTTTACCTGTTTATCTTCTTTCCTCTTCTTTCTTCTCTGTTCTCTGCCTCTTTTGCACTTCCACCTTTTTGCTGCCGCAACAGGAAGTTCTACTACATCACGCTGCTGAGGGACCCGGTGTCTCGCTACCTCAGCGAATGGAGGCACGTACAGAGGGGAGCCACGTGGAAAACATCTCTGCACATGTGCGATGGAAGAACTCCCACACCTGAGAGCTGCCGTCATGCTATGAAGGCTCAGATTGGTCAGGATGCACCCTGCAGCAGTTCATGGACTGTCCGTACAACCTGGCCAACAATAGACAGGTAACTTTTACTTTTACACCCCTCCATGTACACCCCTGTTTAGAAACACTTTTCATAGTCATATGTGAGTGACCACTGACTAAACACACAGCAGGCAGATTTTCTGTTTTATTTGAGTTGGGCTTAAAGTATTGCACAGAGAAAGAGATAATCTAGATAATCTTTCAGAAATGCACTCAGCCACATGTGTACATGCTCCTCTCTCACACACATTCATACCCAAGCACTGAAGAGTTTGCCTGCTGGCCATAAATGCCTCAAATTCACACATTCCTTTCTCATGCTATCTCAGTCTCCCCTAACCGTGTTGGCCAGCTTATCTCATCTCAGCCTGAGGGTGTTATTACTCATTGTCCCATGACTTAATAACACATACACACTTGAGGCATCCTGGCAGACCCCCAGAGACACGGTGTACTCGTGAATCCAAATCAGTATGCAGTCCCTCTTCTTCCACACAGTGGTACATCACCCAGTGCATGTTTAGAGACCAGCATCAAAGGTTCCTGATGGGATTCCAAGATGTCTGAATTTTGTTGGAGACATGTATAGCAATAGATGTAAGGCTGTTCAGCTGCTCTCTTGTTTTCACTCTGGTTCGCCACAGCAGATCCAAGGTGGTGATTTGGCACGTTTTTTACACTGGTTTCTCTTCCTCTGTTTCAATTGATTTAATTTTATAGCACCAAATCACAACAAAGCAATGACCCACTTCTTAGGTCATTGCAACAGTTACAAGGTTTTTTCCAAAGATTTACAAAGCTGAAGAAACAGAAAACAGGAAATCAGTACAACATCTGCTGCATCAGGTTCAGGCATGACATCTTGCAGTCAGTCCAGCATCCCATTGTCCACAGACGCCAATCCTGTGCAATGCCCTCCACACCTTGTACATAGAGAAAAGAGCAGAATCGGTTGACCGGAAAAACCACACCTAAGGTATAATTCATCAGTAGTAAATTGACAGGAAAGCAGAGAAAATTCTGAGGTGGTCGCCATTCGCTAGCCATAAGTATTCACTAACAGACCCCTAATTAGATAAAGTTGAGGCAGAACACTATTCCATGACTAATAAAATTAATTAAAAGGATGGGAAGCAATAGTTTCCATACTGTGCCCGTGTGTTAGCCACAGGAGAGTCTTATGGGAGATCATTCCACGAAACAGGTGCACAATACGAGAAAGCTCTGTGACCCGCAGACTTTTTATAGCGCCTAGGGACACCGAGTAGTCCTGCACGCTGAGAATGCAGACCCCAGGCCAGTACATAGGGTTTAATTAGGTCAGCTAAGGTAGGGAGGTGGTAGTCTGCGATAATTTTATAGGTTAACAGTAGGGGTGCACGATATATCTGGTTTAACCAATTCACGGTATAAATTTGGCTGGACAGTAGAGATTTGGACCTCCAAGACGAATCTTGATAACGGCCCGCAGAGTTTTTCGATCAAGGAAAACTCTTGTGAAGCATCTGTGTGTGTGTGGTGTGTGTGTGTGTGTGGTGTGTGTGTGTGTGTGTGTGTGGTGTGTGTGTGTGTGTGTGGTGTGTGGTGTGTGTGTGAACCACTTTGCTGCAGAGTGCAGGACAGGGACATGTTCTGAGCTGAGGCGTGTCTCTTACTGAGACGAGGAGTGAGACGCCTGGGTGTCTGTCGCACTTAGCAGTTATGTCGCCGAACACCGCAAAACCAAGACAGCGACGGGCAATATTTGCAATGCTTTACTTATTTATTTCAGTGAACTGGCCTAGCGTAGCCAGAGGCTCTGTTCCGACCTGAAGCAAACATTTGAGAAAGCGCCCACATTAAATAATGCAAGGATTTTTTTAACCAAAGCAGAAACACAAAAATCAGCCAGGAAATGACAATTTACCCAGACTGACTTCAATATGAGTAAATTAAAAAATTTAATTTTATTTATTTTTATTATATTTATTTTTGCTGTTAACAGCCTTGTTGTTTACAAAATTGTGCCAGTCACCTATTCAATGACGTCAGCCTGCTAAACACCTCATCATTACCCCAGAGGGGAGGGGACTGAGGATATTAATTAATGTGCAACACAACTTTCTGGCGAGGTCACAAGTCCTCTCTATGTCCATTTTTGTGACCTCCTGACTGTCTCATCCTAATATCATTAGCATGATAACTATGTGGCTATATCTAGTGTTGTGTTCCTTTGGCTGACTATTCCTGTGCATTGTCATCACACTAAGGTGTGAGGCAATGTCGGGTGCTCTGGCCCCAGGAATACATTGAACGTCAGTTGACATCTGTAATCTAAGTTTGCGGGTGATAGAATCCCCTATCACTAATGCACAGCGTTTTGGCTTGGAGATAGGGGTAGAAGTCACACGTGGACTTGGAGGGCTATCAACAGGCATGTCCAAAGCTGAAAAATGGTTAACAGTGGCGACTGTAATCCGGGTACCATTCCCGGGCATCAGGCCTTACACCACTTCTTCACCTAACAACAGTCAGAAAGCCATCCTCTTTAGCCGACATCGCTAAGTTAATGCGGACATGCTAGCCGGCCCGACACAAAGCTTATCTGGAGTGCCCTTAACATCTAACTCCAATGAACCAAAAGTTGTTCTGTTGGACATGGCTCTCTAAGAGAGCCACCCTTTCTGTCAACATCACACAAGATTAATGTAGAGTGTAATGTAATGTAATTGTGCACTATTTCAGTTTCAATTTATTTTCCTTTATATAGCGCCAAATCACAACAGAGTTGCCTCAAGGCGCTTCACACAGGTAAGGTCTAACCATACCAACCCCCAGAGCAACAGTGGTAAGGAAAAACTCCCTCTGAGGAAGAAACCTTCAAGCCAGACCAGACTGCACAAGGGGTGACACTCCTGCTTGGGCCATGCTACAACCTAAATTACAGAAATAATTCACAGAACAATTCACGGATTGAATATACAAGAATTGCTGTTGGTGCACAGGACAGGAGTGGTCGCCAACACAAACACACTCGCCATCTCTGGATGGAGCTGCACCTTAAACAGAGAAAAAACATAATCGGCATCATAAAGACAAAAAACTGTATAATTTGCCAGCAATAAGCAACAGAAAAAAACAGAAGAAATACTACGTGATCGCCGGCCGCTAGCCCTAGCTTCACTAAAAGACCCAGAATTTAGGTGAAGTTGAGCTGCGGCCCGCTCCAATTACTAATACAGGAATAAAAGAGTAAAAAGCGTAAAACAAACTGTACCCGTATGCTAGCCATAGGAAAGGGAAAATAGTGCGTCTTAATCTGGACTTGAAAGGTCTCCACAGAATCTGACTGTTTTATTGACGCAGGGGAAGACCATTTCCACAGAACAGGGCACGATAAGAGAAAGCTCTGTGACCCACAGACTTCTTATTCATCCTAGGGCAACAAAGTAGTCCTGCACCCTGGAACGTAAAGCCCGGGCCGGGTATGTAATGTTTAAGTAGGTCAGCTAGGTAGGGTAGGTGCCAGTCCATTAATAATTTATAGGTTAGTAGCAGAACCTTAAAATTGAATCTCACTGGGACAGGAAGCCAGTGAAGAGACGCCAAAATGGGTATTAAATGTGGTCGAACTTTCTGCTTTGTGTCAAAAGTCTGGCTGCAGCATGTTGAACCATATGGAGAGCCCTAATGCTAGACGCTGCGGTAACCAAGAAATCGAACATTGCAGTAGTCCATCTAGAAGAGATGAACGCATGGATCAGGGTTCAGCATCAGCCATAGACAGGATGGGACGAATCCATCGCATTATTTCGCAGGTGGAAGAAAGCAGTCCTAGTACTAAGTTCTAATATTGGAGGCCAAAGGACAACGAGGATCAAAAATACCCCAAGGTTCCCACTTTGTCAGTGTGATGTATGACACACGAGCCTAGGCTGAGTGTTAACTGGTCAAATTGATGCCGATGTCTGCACTAGACCAAGAACCATCATTTCAGGTCTTTTCAGAGTTTAAAGTAGAAGTTTCTAGACATCCACTTCTCACTGCTGCATGGCAATCTTCTAAGGATTTTATGTGAATGAGATTACCAGCAGTTATCGGCATATAATCTGAGTATCATCTGCATAGCAGTGAAAGGTAATCCCAAACGCCGCAATATGTGCCCAAGGGGTGCTTATAAAAGGGAGAAAAGCAGGGGGCCTAAGACAGACCCCTGAGGAACCCCAAATTTTCCTGTCACTAAGGTTAGAGGTAGTGTTACTATACAAAACACAGTGAGGACGCTGGTCAAGTATGCATCAGCCATGCAAGGGCAACTCCCGGTAATCCCAAAATGATTCTCCAGCCTATCAAGTATAATATGATGATCCACTGTATCAAATGCTAGGCACTGAGCTCTAACAGCAGCAAACCGTAGTGGTGTCCGAGTCCATTGTAAGCAGAAGATCATTTACCACTTTAGTGAGAGCCGTCTCAGTGGAATGATATTTTCTAAAGCAGACTGCAGTGGCTCAAAGAGATTATTCTCAGTAAGATAGTCTTAAGATGTCCACCGTGTCGAACAAGAACTTTGAGTTAGCTTGTTTTTGTTGATCAAATCAGAGTAATAGATCCGCTTTGTAGCCAATAATGCATGCTTATAGTCTAAGATAGCATCACGCCACGCAAGGTGAAATACTTCTAATGTTGAACAACGCCATTTCCATTCTAGACCTCTTGCTTTATGCTTGAGGTCACGCAGGTAATCATTGAACCAAGGTGACTGCGATTTGTGGGAGCGTGGTTTCAGCACAGGTGGTGCAATCATGTCGAGTGTTATTTTGAGCACTCGAGTTTAAAACTATCCACAAGTCTGTCTACTGACTGGGGTATTTTGTCAAAAGTGAGGCTAAGACATCAGGCAGTCTAGCTTCTAGTTCAATCTAATTGAAGGAGTTGATGCATCGCTGGCAGTGATAAATAAGGTTGTTGTTCCACTGAACACAGCAGCGAAACTATAAAATTAATAAGTGAGTGATCAGAGACGACTGATTCAGTATCGTGACAGCAATCACTCACGTGCTGAGAACCAGATCCAGGGTATTTCCACTAATGTGCGTCGAATCCCAAATGCATTGCCTAAATCCTAATGCATCAACAATTTCATAAGATTGCAGAGGGGATCCGAAGCTTACTTATAATGAACGTTAAGTCACCAATGATCAGAATGTTATCTGCACTAGTTGACAAGTTAGAGATGAACGCACCAAATTCATTTAAGAATTCAGAATATGGGCCAGGAGGCCTATATACAATTGACAAAGTAATACGGCTGATTTTTATTCTTCTGACCTTGGCAATGCGTAATATCCTGAGCGGAGCGGAGAATCTAGATGCTCAAACGAAGTTATATTTGTGACCTCCAACAGCTAATAAGCTAAACCTAGATTTATAAATAAGAGCAACACCCCCGCCTTGCTTCGCATCACGAGGGACGTGACTAAATGTATATGCTGGTGTGGCAGGCTTCATTTAAGGGGAGGACAGCTGTACGTTTAAGCCAGGTTTCACATAACCAAATCATATCTAAGTGATGATCAATACTTATCATTAATCAACAATGAGTTTGAGGACAGTGATCTTATGTTAATGAGACCCAGTCTAAGGACCTCAGTGGGGTTGACAATTGAACTGTTTGGGTTTAGGGGTGGTTCCAGAGTAGCATATATAAGATGCCTAGAAGTAGGTTTAGGTTTGAGACATTCCACGCGCGTTGTCTAGGTAGCAGAAAATCCAAGCACTAGAAAATGCACTAGAAAATCCAAGCGTATAGCCAAGCTAATAAAAACACTAACCACTTCTAAGATTCACACAGGAGTAAAGTAAACAGATAAACTTCACAGCAGTTGCACTGAAAAACTAACAGAAGTCTTAGACGGGTAACAGAAATAAAAGAAACTATTACAACCTTGTATTAATTAGAAGTCGCACCGTTTAAACAAGACACCAAGTGTGGCAGTCTGTCTGGGGAATGTTGCCAGAATTTCTGAACAATTCAACATTACATTGAGGGGCAGGGGTAGGGTTTGAACCAAGAACCTTCAGCACTGAAACCAAGCGCACTACTCACTTGGTCACAACAGCATTCTGTAGAAGTGACACAGAATGACACATATTACAAAATGAAATCAAATCATGGTGTGTTCAAATGGTATGATATAGCTGTCAGTGGTTGACAAAAGTGCTTCACTTTTTTGTTTTTTGTTTTTTTGTGTGTGTATGTGTGTATCACTGCCTTTCTGCTTAACATATTGAAGCTTAAGGCAGTGTTATTTTCCATGACATGCTTCCAACTCTGCATTTCTCTACTGCAATGAACATCTGTTTGCTTTGATAATGGTTTCTGTCCTCTGTAGTAAGGCTTTAGCCAATGTTATTATTATTTATACACACACACACACACACACACACACACACACCACACACATATAGATATATATATTATATATATATATATATATATAACACATATATATATGAAATGCCGCACAGTCGCTTAGTGGTTAGTACTGTTGCCTCACGGCAAGAAGTCGTGTGATTGCTTCCCAGCTGGGGCTTGTCTGTGTAGTGTTTGCATGGGTTCCCTCTGGGTGCTCCGGCTTCCTCCCACATCAAAGACTGCGGGTTTGGTGAATTAAAAACTTTAATTGACACTAGGTCCAGCTCTCCTGGTAGCATGCCTTGCCAAGGGAAGTGTGGAATGAGCTGCTTAGTCTGCTGCTTCTGCAATCCAGACCCAGATAATTGATATATGAATGAATTAAATGCTACAAAATATATGATATTTTTGAATGAATAAACAGTAAGAATGGAAATACAAGGACCCTAAAGACTTGGGCCTTCATTCTCCTGCAGAGGTATGGGCGTACCAAACACCTGTCGCCATTGACCTCATAACTCAGTAAGATTTTCTCAAGCATCTCTAATCTCAAAAACTGAGATTCCACAGACATGAATGTCACTGCTGACATACTAAGTGAATCTCTCAGCAAGTTGAAACATTTACCTCAAATAGATGAACTTCTCTTGGCCAAGTCCAGGAAGTCATTGTAAGTGTGGATCTTGGTCTCGAGCCGCAACCATTGCAAACTCAGATACTCCAACTCCTCATGCAGCTTCTCAAGTGTTACATTCAGGGCATTCATTGTTTCTACAAACATCACTGATCAGTGACCTGACTGACAAAAGCATCCAAATTGGACTCCATGACCCTACCTAACACCCAGTCCATGCAACCATTAAACACAGCAGGAACCAGAACACCTCCCTGGTGAATGCTAGTATTAACTGTGAAGAGGTTGGAGACTCTGTCCACTCCACACAGCAATTACACAACCTGTGTATAGACCAACTGTCCAGAAGCTTAATGGGGATCCTGCATATTCTCAGTTTGTCTCACAAAGAACCCTCCACAATTGACTCAGACACTTTGTGAAAGTCAACATAGACTTCAAAGAAGCACTATCACTATTCATGTTTACATTCCGTGATTGCTCGCAGAGCTCAGATGTGGTTGGGGGTTGACTTATTGGGCATGTCGCCAGCATGTTCCGCTCACTAAGGGAAAAGTAGCTGAGACTGAATCCTGTTAAGATTTACGCTTGCAAGTGCCTTGCAAGGAAGGGAGAGCAGAGTCATGCCCCTGTGGTTGTTGCAATTCAGCTGATAACCTTTTCCTTTCCAGAGAGGGACAATAAGTCCTTTCTTCCAGACAATTGGGATGAGATCTATCATCCAAGTGGAAGCAAAGCTTGCTCGTAACACTACGAGAACAGTATCTCCAGCTGCCTGGAGGAGTTCAATCCCACTACACCACAGATCCCTGAAGCTTTCCACACCATCAGCTGTTTCACCCCCTTTATATTGAACTGAAATTTGGTGGTCCACAGCCAAGTGGCAGATCAACCACCAAAACTCTATCAACTGAAGATTTACAACATCCTGGTAGGATGATCAGCCTTATACAACTGTTCAGTGGGACAGTACTGTACTGTTTCCTGTCATGACTGTGATGGGATGGGGAGGTTAATGTGAAAGATTACAAGGAAGGTCTTGTCACAAAAGAAACGCCTACATTCTATCCAGGTCATGTTGTGTCCATGTTTGCGAGTAATTCCAACCAGATTGTGTGTAAATTGCCACAAAACATTTGGTCTAGCTAGATGAAGTCTGAGACACTGACCAGACACCAAGGCAATTCTACCGTAACAGAATTACAATGACAGCAAATCCTGGCCATATTTTAGGTTACCGTTAAAATTTGCTCTAGTTGTTTTTCCATTACCATAAAATCACCCAGCTGTTTTTGCAACTGCAACTGAATTTTTAGGGAACCTACAGCATGGCTGTGGTCATATTAGACAAACTGAGTATTTGTGTTCACTTACAGTTCCTTCCCACAAGAACATAATTAATCATGAACATAATGGCACTAAAGGCTTGCTCTGGTTGCTTAAGTTGAAGAATAACGTATTTTAAAACAAACCCACCACACATAAACACCAATTTGTTTAACCCCCTTCACTTTTTGTCATCTATAGGTTCGTATGTTGGCAGACCTGAGCCTTGTTGGCTGCTATAACATGTCCACTGTTCCTGAGAAGAAGAGGGCCCAGCTTCTCTTGGAGTCAGCCAAGAAGAACCTACGGGACATGGCCTTCTTTGGCCTGACAGAGTACCAAAGGAAAACCCAGTTCCTCTTTGAACGAACCTTCAGGTTGCGCTTCATCAGGCCTTTATGCAGTACAACAGCACCCGTGCTGCTGGGGTGGACCTGGACAATGCTACGGTCAGTGCTGTTCCAAAATTACTTATGATATTTGTAGTTCTCCTAAAAACTGCAAATTTGAGACATAAAGGAAAATAGCGAGAGTTTATTGTAGCATTTACAATGGGGAAGTATATATTCTAGCCTTATTACAAACTGTTGTGTTGTATATTTCTAGTATGTATGTGCTGTCATGTGTTCTTTTCAAAGGAGTAAAAGAGATGACATTTTTAGATGAGTCCTTTTGAGACCTCCATCTCTGTGAGAACACAGACGGTGTGGCAGTGACACACTGAGGTACAGACAGGGAAATAAAATAAATCACAAGTGAAAGAATAGAAGATCCACTCAGAAGAGATGGAGGAATAGAAAATGAGCTGCAGACGCTGGGTGAGGAAACACTGCGCTCTTTCGCTATATTGCTGTGAAATTATTTGGGATGTCACTGTTGCCGTTTAAAACAGCAGCTTCAAAGATGTTCTTCACGCTTTGATTGGCTTGTAGTAGCAGTTCTTTGGCTCAGTTCCCAGCAAAAAAAAAAAAAAAACATATCCTCCGGCACACTGTAGCCTGATGATTTATACATTAAAACCAACATCTGTCCACAGGTGTCTGTCAAAAGATGCAGCAATTATTGGTAATGTAAAAAAGAAAGACAAAAGACGACATTGTGAAAGTTTGGAGCCTGAGACGTGCCCGTGAATAAGGTCTTTCATGTTTAAAACACAAACTTGTTTTAATCTTTGTTTTCTATATCTAAAGACACTGTACGAATTTCTGAGAGATTGCTGACTGACAGAAGCCCACCTCATAGATAAAAAACTTGAAGTTTTCTGTAGGCTAGTTAAAGGATAAGTTAAATTTTTAGGGGTGTAAGAGTACACATATTTCTACTGAAAGATGTCGGTATGGAACTTTCAGTTCAGCATACATGTGTACTGAACAAATACAGCAACTGCATATGCAAAACTTTTTCTGTGTGCAAAACTCACTTTGTAACTTTAGCAAAGGACCCGATGTTCTTTGTTCAGCCCACATGTGCAGTGTAGCTTTGTAGATAAATTAGATTCTCCACTATCATTGCGGTGTACTGTTTGGAAATGCTACAGTTCCTCAATTAATAATAATAATAAAATAATAATGGAAAAAGACAGGTAGATTAGAATAAAAGGGTTATTCCATGCCAAATCAACAGATGCCCCACATCTGACCATCTCAGATCTGCTTCATACTTCCTGGAAATATTGTGATTGGACCCAAAAAACACGTACATTCATCTGCATTCGAGTAGCTCAAAAGCTATCACTGATTGAGCATTGCAAGTTTTTCAGAGTTCCTCAATTTTGATGGAGAACACCTATTTTTAGGGCATCCATATCTCAGAAACTAATAAAGGTAGAAACCTAAAATGTTGCACATGTATTACTGGCCCAGTAGCAATATTTCCAGAAGTATGAAGTAAATCTGTGGTGATCAGGTGTGAACTTTTGTAAAATCTCTTGATTTGGTATGGAATGATGCAAAGCTAACGCTGGCATTCTTCATCTCTGGTCAGGTATGTAGCTGATTATATTTCAAACTGGCTGTGTCATCTGAAATTGCGTCACCCAAATATGAACATAAGCAGTACAAGCAAAAGGTGATTGCAATGCAAACCGAACTCTCCGGGGTGTTTAAGCAGTATCTTGCTAGCAGTTCAGACCGGGCCAAAGTCATAACAAATGTCATAGATGTTTTTATAGCACTGGATTTGATTTGAAATTTGAAACCGTGACGACAAAACCTTTGTGGGTGTGTGTGTGTGTGTGTACTGTTACATCAGTTTCATTTGCAACCTTCAACATTTCAGCAATCAAGCCTCTGAATGCTGTCCTCACCTTTGATGCAAACAGTCAAAATAATATAAAAATAATGAATGTTTCCAAGTGCAATGTCAATTCCATTGTGCAAATGAAAAAAACATTCATTATTTGTTTTATATACGACTATAAAAATAGAAATAAATATTTTATTAATTTATAAACAAGAGAAAAGCAAATACATTTTATTGTGCCTCACTGGTCCTTTGACATCAAGAGGGTCCAAACAGCCTAGCGGTCCAATCCAGTCCAAAATTGTTCTCGGTCAACTTGCAAAAACAGTCAGTTCAAAACAATCCTGACGATATAGTCTGTACCTGATGTCGTGCAAAAACAACCCCGCTGTGTTTGTTTTAAGCTAAGCCCTGTCACCGCTAGTGTGAGCATGTGTGGTGGTAGCACTGTGTAATAGCACAAAATATATAGAGCCAGAATTGCACAGTCAATGGATTACAATGGCAAATGGTACAAATAATCTATATCACATGATAAATCACTAATCAAATGACAAGGATCTATTCAGGCATTATATAATAGCAAACAGTCCTCTGGTTTATATCAACTCTGTCTTAAAAGTTAGCGCTGCATGTGGCCACACTGTAATACTCCTCAGTATAAATATAATAATATAATATATATATAATATAATAGTATGTTGCACGGAATCATAAGTACAACAATGTGTTAATAACTACATAAAGTAGTTTTGAGGTTCAGGAAAACATACATTTTTTGGGAAAAGGAATTTTGTCATAGTAGGACAGTTGTCAGAACTGATGATAGCATTCAGAGGCTTTTCTGTTTTACAGAGGAGTTTTAATATGACGAGTTTGTTAAAAAAGTAAATTTATTCACACCAAATGACACACATCAATAAAGCCGGCTACACTACACAATCTGACATCAAGCGGACGGTTTTGTTCCACATGTTATGAACATTCTAAGTTTCCTCTCTCAAACACTGTTATTATCCCCCCGCCCCAAGTATGAAATATGGGGGGATATATCAATCAGCATGTCTGTCTGTCCGTACATCAGTTTTTGCTTGTTACCGCGATATCTCAAGAACCAGTTGACCAATTTCATTTATATTTAGCGTAAGGCTGTACTTGGGTGATTCCCTTACACCAGTTGATGACAGTGACCTTGGGGTCAATTTCAAGGTCACAGTGAGGTATTCAAGATATTGTCATTGCCAACCTTGTTAGTGTGATATCTCAAGAGCCATTTGACCAATTTCATTCATATTTAACATAAGTGTGTACTTGGGTGATGCCCCAACACTTTATATTAATGATTTGTGGGGACCGCAAATCATTAATGTCTGATGTCTCTTGTTCATTTGCTTTCACTTTCTTCCTGTTCCTCCCCTGTTCTGACTTAAATAACTTCTCCTTTGCTCCATTAGGTCCAGCGCATCGAGGAGTCTGAACGAGCTGGACCATGGAGCGTACGACTACGCCAAGGACCGTTTCAGCAGCGCTACCAGTACACGCGGCAGCAGGAGCCGACGGCAGCAGCGCCTCAAGAACCACATGCTGCAAAACCACCAGCGTCTGGGTCTGGGCGTCAGTCTCTGGCCCTCCCGCAGCCGGCAAAGCTCCGTCTCCGCACTGGAGGATGGGGAGGAGGAGAGAGAGGAGGGTGAGGAGGGAGTGAGAATGGAGGAGGCAGGCGGCAGGCTTCCCACTGAGGACTACATGAATCAGATCATCAACCGCTGGTAGCGGCAGAACAAATGCACACAGCTACATACGTAATGTGAAATACATACTCATAATTGCACACTGGGAGAGACGCCTGCATCAAAGACCCAAACGAATCACAGACGTAAACGGGGAGCCGGCTGTGGGGATAGCAACCACGTGGTTGCTATGGCGACCTGCATTTTGCCAGTTGCATCAGTCCAGTTGTTATCAGCACCTGCTTGCCCTGAATCCTCCTCAGAGTTTTTGCTCCCATCTTCATGTCACGCTGAGCAAGAGGAGATATATTTTTGAGAGTTGCTGACAAAGAAGTATCTTATCTGTCGCACCCTCCTCCGCTGCCGGCGTTCCTCTCATTCCCTGTGGCTTGAGTCAGAGCATGAGAAAAGCAAAATTAGTCTGTGAATTCCCACTAACCCCTGATGAGGACGATTGTACTTTCTGGATGCAGTGATGCGATTTTTAAAGGAACTGGGAAATCAATAATGGAGAGCCGTTGGCTGAATTGAACAAAGGAAAATGCAGAGAGTACCAGGAAAGGCTGTACCTTGAAGAAAGAAATGGAGAATTGGACTAGACTGTGTAATGAAGCGAGCGTTCTGCTTAAAAAAAATAAAAAATCAGCCTCCATTTCACCCCTGAACACTTTGGTCTGAAAAGTGGCTCATTCTCACTTTAGGATGATTTTATTTCTATTTTTACTTTGTGGTAATGCTTTTTTAAAAGCCGAATTGTAATAAAACTGAGACCAATGTTGATGCATAAGAAAAGTGATTCCCATTTATTTCTGTTTGTTTTCTACGTAAAAGCTAATTGATTACATGACACTACAATGGACCATAGCCTTACTGAAGCCTGGCATCTTTTTTTTTTTGGGGGGGGGGGGGGGGGGGGGAGAACGAGGTGTTCCATTTCTCTGTTTAAGGCTTCCACTGCACCTGGTGCTTAACTAGTTCATTATTTCTCTTTTTAGCATCTCAGTCCCGCAGTGAATGACAGCCAATTACAGAGCTGAAGCTCTCACATAGGTGCGAAAAAATCAAAGTGGCAAGACGAGCACGTCTGCTGCTGCAGGTTGTTGCCAGGAACCATGGCGAGTGACGAGCGCTTCGGAAGGCCTTAATTCAGACACATGCTCGAGATGGGAGTGTGAAACTCCTGGTCACCATGGCAATGTGAGCCCTTAATGTCGTGGGTGGCATTTATAGTTCCTCCTTTTCTAAACCAGGAGCTGCATTGTGAAGCTGCAGTTTCAAGCAAGCCTCCGTCCCGCCTACTGAAAGGGTACACGCTCCGCCGGCGACCTGCTGTTTAATTAGCATAGCTGCTATTTTACTTGTTTGTACGAGCGAGGTGGCAGCGCCTCAGCATATTGGATCATGCGTATGGGCAAAATAACTATTGCAAGATAAATCGTCGGCATTGTGCTACAATAACTTCTGACTACTTGTGTGTGCGTGCGTGTGTTTCAGAGCGCGTGTGTGAATAGTGTGTACAGTATGCCTTTGTAAATAGTGTGTCTAACTGACAGAGAATGCCTGATGCCTTTTATGAATGAGACAGTGATCATTTCCGTGACCAACCGTTTGCAGTTTTGGGTAGCTGAGGAGGGGCGGGGCAATTTTCCCAACCGCAGGAAATTCGTTTCGACAGTGTGTCGCAGCAGCGCGATGTCACAGTGATGCAAGCCAGTACTCTCTGATTTCATCTTTTTACTTCGATTTCTTCCCTAATTTCTTGTCTCCCTCCCCGTGTTGTGGATCATTAAGAAGACGATTGAAATCCCACTTACAATAAATAAACAAGTCTGCCCACGTGATGGTGTGTTTTCGCCGTTGTCAGTAAAATTACACTGAGCAATAAGAGGAGAAAACCAGCGTGAGGGTGGAGGAGAGAATGTAAAAGTAGGGAAAGAGGTGTGTCACAGCACAGAGTTTATCAAACTGAATGTAGCCCAGATTCTGTCGTTCCGTGAAGAGTGAGAGGATTCTTTGTAATGATGACATGCTGCATCATGTTCTTAACAGCACACTTTAAGGAAGAGGTCATTTAGCCACCTGTTCAAATTCAACTCATCACCCTGGATGTCTTTCTTGCTGCTTTCAAATCAGGATGAATCACTGAGAGAAAGAACAGTAAAGTGTTGATAACGTTTTTGGGACAAATCCACAGTCAATGTGCCACTTTTTGTGTAGCTTTCCAAATTAGGTGGGGGTGTTGATACAGGATAAAAAAGGCTCTCTTTTCACATTAACCTTCCTTTCATTGTGTTCTTGAGAGCGGAGACTTGGAAATACAGCAGCTCCAGGCATTTTGCCCACAAACTTTCTCTCTTTCTCTCTCTCTCTCTCTCGCTCTCGCTCTCTCTTTCTCTCCCAGAGTCACCTCAACAATGTTTGGCAGCAAACCAGTATCTGGTTGTGCATTAGTTGTTACTGACTGAATGCAGCGCTCTGCTCTCTACCACATGATGACTGTTTCCTTGACAAACATTCAAGCAACCCTACAGAAACCTGAAGTGGTTTTAGACTGAAGGTGAAAAGATTTCACAAATTGATGCTATAAAGCTATATTTAAACATTTTATCTCTCAACACTATGTGTATCTGATGTCTTAGTGTTTTCGTTATGACTGAAGCAACCCAGTTGTCACTATTGTAATTTTTTTCTTTTAAAGATATGTTAAAGAGCGTGTGATAAGTTGTTTTTTTTGTTGTTTTGTTTTTTTTGGCGTGCAGTCTGTCTCTGCCTCCTTCTTGTATGCATCATTCTGGGTTTGTTTCTTCTGATTGCAAAAACTGAACCATCAAGCCACCAATTAAAATATTTCATTTTTTTTACAGACGTGTGCTGTGGTTTGTATATTATTTGCCAGCTGTCACTCTCTATATCCTTCAGGTGTGGACTTTAAACCGGCAGACATATCCGCCTGTTGCCTAAGTGAACCGCAGCGCTATGGCCTCATAAAGTGATGTTTTGTGATCTACAGTCTAATCCAATCAGATACTCCGTCCTAACAAATGTAAATGCTCAGATTCACTTCCTCCTCTGCAGCGGCCAGTAGGCGTTTTGTGAGGACGGCGCAGATACTGCAGGCTGTAAAATATCATTCTCTGTCCTTGGCTGACCACGCAAAATAAGAGGGAGCAGAGCACAGGCCTTCGCCCCGACTCATTAACTCTCTGGTGAGCTTCAACTCTGACCCCTGTGGCAGGGAAGAAAATAATTTGTCTGGACAGCGAGGGGATGTTGCCTGGAAGGAGAAACGGAGGAGAGCCTAAAGGGAGCACAGAGGAGGCCTTTATATAATACAGAAAGAGGAGCAGTCTCTGCAGCTGGTACATGGTGTGTTCGACGCAACGCAGCCTTTACTCCTCCTCATAACGTGTGCGCTCTTGTTATTTCAAGTGCAGGTGGCCTAAACAATAATGGTGCCGCTACTGCAGAGGGCTGGACAGCTTTTGTTTGGTTGAACATGTGCAAGAGTATTATATTTTTGAGATGGAGAGAGAAAGTGGGAGTCTGTCTCTGGCCGGAGTCCATTATTAGGTCAGACTAACTGCATCTCTACATTGCTGCTCCCGTGCCTCTTTCATGCAAACAAAGAGGCTCTGGCATTATTATTTCATATTGTCAGTTCATACTGAGTGCTTCCCTCATATGCATCAAGCATATGCATCATATGGAGGATTGTGCTGGCACGGGTCATGATTGAGTCAAGTCTTTTGTCTCTCATTGAGTCGTTTCCAACAGTATCGTGGCTTAGGCCTTCATTGCCAAATACACAATGCGGATGAAGCTCTATTCATAATTTACAAAGATTCCAAGCCCTATTTTGTGGAAAATCCACTCATTGACGTGTGGGAGTGCACATTTTTATATGGCAATAAAATAAATCTGATTAAATCGGACATCGGAGGCTGTTATTTGACCTTTACACGCAGGGTTTGGCTTATCTTCCAGGTCGATACAGAATTATTTCTGGCGATATTAACTGCTTCAACAATAGAATCCAGCCTCCCAGGCAAGAACCTCTGCTCCGGAGCTCTCACAAACCAGTCCCAACGGGAGTCTAATCTGAGGAACTGTTATTTTCCAATGTTGAGCAGCCCTGAGTTTTGTAAAATGCTGATCTGCTGCAAAGTTATTAACCTCATCATAAAAGTCTAATGCAAGTGCAGAAGAGTATGAGGCTGGGTCACAACCAGACATGAAATCTGAAGCTGTTTGAGGCGTAACGGCAACTAATTACAAGTTCTTGTTTTTGCTGAATAAACGGCATGTGTGTACGTGTGCATGCAAATGCCAAAGTGCTGCCCAGCGCTGGCCTCGCTACACCCATTCAGGACCTGAACCAGCTCAGCGTTTGGCAACTGTAATGTAGTGAATTAGCTTCATGAAGGAGACCCGGGCTGACCCCCATTATACAGCCGGGGACACATTTAATTAGCGGCAACTCACGTGAAACGACAAAATGCATTAATATTAATGGAGGTTTAATTGAGGTCGTTTTAGTAGCCCATTGAGGCTTTCAACCTCTAATATGGCTGACGTGTTATCATGTGAGGAGAGGGAGCCCTCATCCCGTGTCGGCCATTCACATGTGACCCCTGGAGAGATGACAACCGTCGCCTGTAATTCATCTGAAGATGTCACCTTCTCGATGAGCGAAAAGGCCCCACGGGCTGTGTGCGAATGTGTGAGCACCGGGTTGAGCTACGCTGTCGACTTGTGACAGCTCCTTGTTCTTGTAAAGGCATTTGGGGGGGGGGGGGCTCTTGTAAAGACACAGCTGACATTTTTTTCTTTTTTAACTGGGTGTACATATGCAGTGTTTCCACGTGCACATCAAAGTGAAGGTCAAATCCAGCAGGATAATTAATGTTGCTACTTTTTATATCATGTTAAATCAAACGCTGGAACTGCTCCCTCTGGAGGATCTGCTGTCCAATTTAATTTAGGCTGCCGAGCGAGTAAATGAAAACGCAGGACCCATGTCTCCCAACCCTGAGACGGTGCCTCCTTTCTTTCATCTTCTTTTTATCAAACACACAGCAGGTACTTTTTACCAGTCTATCCTAAAAGGATAGTATTTCTCCAGAAGAGAGTTTCATGTTATCGAGCAGGTAGCTTCGTGGAAATAGTTCGGCTGCCAATATGTAGACCTGCTTTTCATTCCCACACATGCTACTTGCTCAAGACACTTTATCTGCATTGTCTCAGTCCAACCAAACGTAAATGTGTGCTGGTGTCACAGAGGAAATGACCTATATATGATGAGCATCCCATGCAGTGGAGTCAGACTCTCATCTGTGTCACACTGCGGAATCCAGAGATAACAACCAACATCAGTGAGACTCGGGGCCCATATAGGATTATACATATCTTTACAGTAGAACAAAAGTCCAATTCTTGAGGGTCTTGATGCTTCCTGTCTTGATGCTTCCTGTCAGTGACCTAAGGTGATGTCTCTTCCCTTACACAAAAATCTACAGGTAATTCTATAAGCATGGCCTATAGGTTGCTATAGGCTAGTCCATAGAATTTCCCTAAGCCTATAGACGTTTCACCTATAGGATTCAATAAGCGATACTATTGGATAATTATAGAAACCTATAGGTCACCCCATTGAATCTCCATAAGGACCAATAGGCCAGCCTATCACATTTTCTTCATATCCTATAGGATAGCCTGTAGGATCTCCCAAAGAGCGTGGCATGGCCCATAGGTTGTTATAGGCAAGTCTATGGAATTTCACTTGACAATCCTATAGAGTAGCCTATAGGGCCCCGTAGCAAAACCTATACGCGCTATAGGTTTTTCGTGTTTGCTGTAGTTGAATACAGTACATCCATGAAAATAACTGGAAATTCCTGTTTTGACCTTTAATCACAGTGAAACAACCCCACACTGTATTTCACTATCCTAAAATTTTTACTGAAGCACCTCCAAGTTTCTACTTGATCTATTTAAATATTTTCTGCTGCCGGCCACTGGGCCAAAAGGGTGATATAGAAAAACACACTGTGAGTGCACTCATTTATTTAGGCTATTCCGCACAGATTTTTTTGGCACCAGTGTATCTTGTATAAAATTTCTTTGACTTTCATCTAATTTAAACTGAACATTCTAAATGAGGGGATCTCGGACCAGATCGAATTTGAACATAGTTTTGGCAAGTCCCTCTAAGGACCACCCACTTTATCAAACAGAGTATTGATTTTCCTTGAGGCTGTAACATAAAAAAATATGGAAAAAAAATGAAGCACATTGAACTTTCCATGTTTCTGGTGGGCTAAGCAGCTTCATCTACTGCCACCACACCCTGACCTGGAAAATGAATGAATGGTTCTACGGTGCATCTGGAAAGTATTCACAGTGTTTAACTTCCTTCACATTTTATGTTATGTTACAGCCTTATTCCAAAATGGAGTGAATTCATTTTTTCCCTTCAAAATTCTACTCACAACACCCCATAATGACAACATGAAAAAGTTTTTTTTTTTTTGCAAATTTATTTTAAAAAACTAAGAAATCACATGTACATACGTATTCAAAGCCTTTGCTCAATACTCTGTTGATGCACCTTTGACAGCAATTACAGCAGCAAGTTTTCTTGAATATGATGTCACAACCTTGGTGCACCTATCTTTGGGCAGTTTTGCCCATTCCTCTATGCACCTCTCAAGCTACATCAGGTTGGATGGGGAGTGTCGGTGCACAGACATTTTCAGATCTCTCCAGAGATGTTCAATCGGATTCAGGTCTGGGCTCTGGCTGGGCCATTCAAACAGATTCACAGAGTTGTCCTGAAGTCACTCCTTTGATATCTTGGCTGTGTGCTTTGGGTCATTATCCTACTGAAAGATGAACCGTTGCCCCAGTCTGAGGTCAAGAGAACTCTGGAGCAGGTTTTCATCCAGGATGTCTCTGTACATTGCTGCATTCATCTTTCCCTTAGTCCTGAGTAGTCTCCCAGTTCCTTCCACTGAAAAACATCCCCACAGCATAATGCTGCCACCACCATGCTTCACTGTAGGGATGATACCTGGTTTCTTCCAAAGATGGTGCATGGCATTCACACCAAAAAGTTCAATGTTTGTTTCATCAGGTCAGAGAATTTTGTTTCTGGTCTGAGAGTCCTTCAGGTGCCTTTTGGCAAACTCAAAGTGGGCTGCCATGTGCCTTTTACTAAGGAGTGACTTCAGCCTGTCCACTTTACCATACAGTCCTGATTGGTGGATTGCTGCAGAGATGGTTGTCCTTCTGGAAAGTTCTCCTCTCTGAACAGAGGAATGCTGGAGCTCTGACAGAGTGACCATCGGGATCTTGGTCACCTTCCTGACTAATTTACCATTTACGGATGATGGAGGCCACTGTGTTCACTGGGACCTTGAAAGCAGCAGATATGTTTCTGTACCCTTCCCCAGATTTGTGCCTCAAGACAGTCCTGTCTTGGAGGTCTACAAACAGTACCTCTCCCTGCTGGAATGGCATGTTAGTCCAGAATGTAATTAGCAATGTTAGCTAATATTCATGGTGTCTCCAAAAATATTATTCCTATCAATATTACTTTTTGGCGCCGTTCATCCTTGAGCCAAAATGCATGAGCATACCAACAGCAAATGTCAGCTGTCCCCAGTCGCATGCATTTACCCAAGGCCGAGAATACTTATGTGCATGTGAGTTCTTTGTTTTATTATCATTATTAAGAAATTTGCAAAAATCTAATCACATTGTCATTATGGGTATTGTATGTAGAATTTTGAGGAAAAAAATGTAATAATAATAATAATGTCATTGTTGGTACAACAAAACATTTAGAACATTTCTAAAACAATCAGTGCACAGGCACTAGTGCATTTCATAAAGTGCAATGAGCTCAGGTTGTAAAACATAATACACTGCAGTAGGCACCTAAATTTGATCCATTTTGGAATAGGACTGTAACATAACAAAATGTTGGAAAAGTGAAGCGCTGTGAGTATTTTCCAGATGCACTGTAATGTCAGAGATGGTCAGGCAGTATACGAAGTGGCTATTAATATGGTACCGTATTTCTTTTCCACATACGGCATCCAAACCGTAGCTGCTGTGATTATTTACAAGATAAGGAGGGACATCATAGCGTTGAGACTGTACAGGAGGCAACCGACAAATTTCAAGCTCAGAATTTAGGGTTAGGGTTAAGGGATTGGGGTTGTGCACAAATCGTCATGTTGGGTAGTTGGGTCCCGTACTAATAGAAAGTCGCAGTTTGCGTACAGTACCATATCAATAGGAATGACCACCTACATATTTTTGGATAGAACGATGGTCATTTCTGAATTTTGACCCACTTGACCTCTACCCTTTTGAAGAGGGACCCCAAACTCAGTTTGTTCAGTATCTATACGGGCAACCCAAAACCTCTTTTAAACCTTAGTTCCCATGAAAATGTCGTGGAAGTGGGAATGTTTCTCTACTAATTTTTATTTTCCCGTTTATATGCTGGAAAAAAGATAATCTATTTCCACAAATGTGTCTTCCTGCTTTGTTAATGATTGAAACCTTTAGCATAAAAAGTACATTTTTTTAAGTAGCAGTTAGGCGGTAATATTAACTGCGCACACATAGCAGTTTTCAGTTATCTTTAAATTAAGTTTATTGACAATTATTTTGAACAGGCACAGGTATGGACTACCTCACGCAGCTAGTAGGACCCACTTCCCCTCCCAGCGGATTGTGAATGCAGGAAGCTGCGAAGCCGGTTTTGGTGAGAAGAAAACAATCATTTAAAGTGCCGTGAAATTATTAGTGGTCGTATTTAACTGGGTTATTGTCCGTTAGTGGAGATTCCGTTATTATAAGAGTCTGAAAACCCGAAACAATTAAATTTACAAAGGTTGCCGCTGTGTACCGTGGTAACAGTGTGCTAGCTTCTATGTCCTTTTGTCTAATGTTCAGATAACGTTGTTATAAAATGAACCGTACGTACACTATAGCATGTATAGCATAAAACTCTGAAATGATAACGTTTTAATTCTTAATACTATTATGATTCCAGTTGATGTGACAGCACTGTGAGCTGTAATTGAAACGGCGGATGCTTTACCAGCGCGCTGATTGGCTGGAGCAGACACGCTGAAGAATCCTATTGGATAAGGCTCACGGCGCTTTCTGTTTACCAGCAAAATCCATGCAAACGCTTCAGGCTTCATTCAACCTGTCGTGTCTTTACTGTCTGTCCGGTTAAATCCACGTTGTGTCGAGATCCAGATAAGATAGAAATGATTAAAATCAGTGCTGGTGTGTCAGTAGATATAATTATTATGACATAAGTCAAGTCATATCTAGGAGGCTTGTTTAGTTAAAATATGTAATCAAATTTCATGTTTGTAAAAAAAAAAAAAATTCATGTTATGATGTTGACTTGAATTCTGGGCTAAGTACAGCATAAAACTGAGAGTAAGCTGTAGTGCACTATGGTTGTTTATAAATGGAAGTTAAACACAACTCATAAATATTATTGGTATTTTGTCATTAATTTTACCTCGCCGCGCGCAAACAAAATGCATTTTTGAAGATTCTTGGACTAGTCTGAACTAGTCTGACTAGTCTACTTCCTTAAAACTAATACTCTTCCAACGGCGTGTCTGTATTTCTGGTCAGTACGAGATACACAAAAATGTGACATACAGCAGATGTATTGTGAGTACCAAACAACAGTGCACTCTATCTCATGGCATAGTTCCAAGCTTTTTCTGTAATAACTGGAATGCTATAGAGCGTGACGTACAGAAATTGTGATGTACCATGTCTGTGCACCATTAATGGACCTGATATCAAATACATTCAAAGAAATAGATGACTAAATAGTAACTACATCTTAACTATACATTAACCAGTGACATTCCATAAATGCCTGCCCTGGATCATTGGTATGTCATCTCTGTGGTGCAAGATTTTGTGACATACAAAAATGTGACATACTCTGTAACAGGAAACAGTAAATGAGTGTACATGTTCCCATGCAGCAAGCCTATAATTAAATACAAATGCACCGCAGCAGTGCCTTTCCTCATTAAAACAGGTGTGAAATGATACACATTTGAGATATGGTTTTAAAGCAACACGAGATTTGTTCCCTCCCCCATGTACAGGATGCACAACTATTTTTCTCTTTTTCAGAGAATCAATACTGGGTTTGTTATGTTTGACAAATTTACCCACACTACCACTTACCCGCTACAATGCTGTATGGGTGTTGCTTCTGTATACTCGTATGAGGTCAGTCACCTTTATAGCACATCCAACCTCTGTGCACTCAGACGTAGATTTTGTGTGTGCCTTCTTTCGGATGTAGCTTTGAGGATGTGGCTTTTGAGGATCCTGGTTCTGTTGCTGCTGTCCGCTGTGTCTGAGGGCGGAGACTCTAAGGCTGTCACCACTACCCTCACTACAAAATGGGCTGATACTCCTCTGCTACTGGAAGCCAGGTACAGTACTACACTACTTCTTCACCATATAATGCAGATTGTTAAAATATTAAAAAAAAAAAAAAAAAAAAAAAAAAAAGCTCACAAGTGGGTTGTGTTGGATGTTATCACTACTAACTATTTTAAGAATTGAAAGCTAATTTTTATGACAGTTGTGAAAGTGTCAACCACATATTTGTTATAATCCACTGTACTTTATTGCCCTGATAATTATGTTTATATGAAACTGAACACATGTAATAATCTATATTTAAATTCATATTTGTCTCCTTCCACAATTGCAGCCTCCATTTTGAACATAAGAATTTTGGTTCACCTACTGTAAAGTCCCCAAAGTTAGTTCAAAGGTGCCCTGCAGGTTTTGCATTTCTACCTACTATACTCACACTTAACCCAACTGGTGAGGGTTTGAACATAACTGATGCAGCTATTCATGTTTAGGCAGAGCAGGAAGAAATGGAAAACATGGCAGGGGGTGCACAAGGACTGAGTTTGAGAATAACTAACCTGCTGTACTCTAAAACACTAGCATTACTTATCTAGATTTAAAGCAAAAGTTAAATGTATGTATTTTTTTTTTTTATGTTTCCTGTCCATCTGTTACTTACATCCCCTGTTCTTTGGTAGTGAGTTCTTTGCAGAGGAGAGTCCAGAGAAGTTCTGGGATTTTGTTGAGGCCAATCAAAACATAGAAAGAGAACATGATGGTAAAGCAAAGCCTTTTCAGTTTGTTTTACATTTTCACTTTCTGTATGGATCTGGTGTCCTTTCTGTTTCTCATTATACATGTTTCTGCTTGCGTTGAGTACAAAAAAACTTTTAAAATGTCAAGGGACCCAGTAGTGACACTTGCATTCATATGTGCCTGTTTTGTCTGTGCAGATACAGATCAGGCCTATTATGACCTGATTATAAAGAAAGCCAGTGCTTTGCTCAGCTCCATCCAGGTCAACATGCTGAAGTTTGCCCTCTCCTTGAGAGCCTACTCTGCAACAGTACACTCCTTCCAACAGGTACAAGGAGAGCGAATTGATTCTGGGTTTTCTGTACACATGGGTAAAGGAGGGAGTGTGTGGGGGGGGGGGGTCTACTTTTGAAAATGTACTTGCAATTACATTGAAATAATCAAAACGATCATCCTGTTCATACTTTTATAGATAGCATTCAATGAACCTCCTCCATCTGGTTGCTCAGCCTTTTTCAGCGTGCAAGGAGAGAAGACATGTGACACAAACACCTTAGCAACGCTGCTGGAAACTGCAGCTGAAAGGTAGGTAGTTACATATAAATTAATTGCGGATGATATGTCTTTTGTATTACATCTGGTGTTCTCACTGATCTCAATATCACTCTTTCAGGCCAAAGCCATATCTTTTCAAAGGTGATCACAAATATCCAGGATCAAATCCGGATGCTCCTGTTGTCATTCTGTATGCCGAGTTTGGAAGGTCAGATTTCCAGAAGCTTCACCAAGCAATTTTATCCAAGGTTGAGAGAGGCTTGGCAACTTATGTGCTTCGTCACTACCTGGCTGTAAGTGTTTCACACACTCATGTATACAATTAACTTTAGACTGCTGCTTAAAGTAGCAGTTGTATGTCTCATATCTTATTGTCTGTTCTCAGCAACTGAAGCCTGAATTCTCTGAACCAGTCTCATTTGTACACTCAAATATTGAGCATGAACTGAGCAGATTTGCAGCCTTGTGACATATGTATTTTTCTTTTTTTATGATTTGAAGTCATTGTAATGCAAGGGACATTCAGTGACTTTAGAAATGTTCTTATACCATCATCACCTGTCTAATGCTTTTCAGGGATTTACTCTGTTCCTTCTTCTTCATCATGTAGACTTTGCCATAATACTGACTCATTACTACTTAGATAGATGTGTATTTCATGAGTCATATAATAAAAACCAGTTAGCTGCAGCAGGGATGAATTAGTTGTTTTGTCTTAATGGTAGTGAACACTTAATCAAGTCTTTGGCATAATCCACATGAGTATATACCACTGAGACTAAACTTAAAAGTTTAATATATGATGCAACATTTTTATTTTGCCTTATCTTAAACTCTGTTTTATTGTGTTCATTTTCACTGATGGGCGCTTATCCAATTTAGTGTGAAGTTGGATTGCTTCTCTCTTAACATGCAAATGTAGTTGATGGGTTTCTCCCAGTAATTGTGCTAAATTATTTTTACCATCTGTTTGTAAGTGTAGAGTCCTCAGAACTGGAGAAGTAGTGACACTGATACTCATTTTGCTTCCATTTCAGGACACATAGGCCAATCACAAGGCAGTTAGTGGCTTTACTACTAAGCAAGCAGCTGTTTTTTTTTTTTGGTACTTAATAGCTGTGATTATAGATAGCAAGCATGTGTGCAATTTTTATTTTTTACTTCCAGTAAGATTCAGACAACAGAGATGAAGATGAATACAAAGATGTAACTAGACCTTGTGACAACAACAAAGCCTACACGGGCAATCATTTATTTGTTCTTAGTCCTATATGGTCTGGAAATATGGCTGAAATTTCAGTCAGATCAGCCACAATAATGTCTTATTTTCTGTCTTAACTACTGTTTAGTACAAAGCCTTTGGATGCATTTAAGGTATTTAGGTATTAAAGGCACTGCGCTGCGGTGGTTTGAATCATATTTGTCTAATAGATTACAATTTGTTCATGTAAATGGGGAATCTTCTTCACAGACTAAAGTTAATTATGGAGTTCCACAAGGTTCTGTGCTAGGACCAATTTTATTCACTTTATACATGCTTCCCTTAGGCAGTATTATTAGATGGTATTGCTTAAATTTTCATTGTTACGCAGATGATACCCAGCTTTATCTATCCATGAAGCCAGAGGACACACACCAATTAGCTAAACTGCAGGATTGTCTTACAGACATAAAGACATGGATGACCTCTAATTTCCTGCTTTTAAACTCAGATAAAACTGAAGTTATTGTACTTGGCCCCACAAATCTTAGAAACATGGTGTCTAACCAGATCCTTACTCTGGATGGCATTACCCTGACCTCTAGTAATACTGTGAGAAATCTTGGAGTCATTTTTGATCAGGATATGTCATTCAAAGCGCATATTAAACAAATATGTAGGACTGCTTTTTTGCATTTATGCAATATCTCTAAAATCAGAAAGGTCTTGTCTCAGAGTGATGCTGAAAAACTAATTCATGCATTTATTTCCTCTAGGCTGGACTATTGTAATTCATTATTATCAGGTTGTCCTAAAAGTTCCCTAAAAAGCCTTCAGTTAATTCAAAATGCTGCAGCTAGAGTACTGACGGGGACTAGAAGGAGAGAGCATATCTCACCCATATTGGCCTCTCTTCATTGGCTTCCTGTTAATTCTAGAATAGAATTTAAAATTCTTCTTCTTACTTATAAGGTTTTGAATAATCAGGTCCCATCTTATCTTAGGGACCTCGTAGTACCATATCACCCCAATAGAGCGCTTCGCTCTCAGACTGCAGGCTTACTTGTAGTTCCTAGGGTTTGTAAGAGTAGAATGGGAGGCAGAGCCTTCAGCTTTCAGGCTCCTCTCCTGTGGAACCAGCTCCCAATTCAGATCAGGGAGACAGACACCCTCTCTACTTTTAAGATTAGGCTTAAAACTTTCCTTTTTGCTAAAGCTTATAGTTAGGGCTGGATCAGGTGACCCTGAACCATCCCTTAGTTATGCTGCTATAGATGTAGACTGCCTGGGGGTTCCCATGATGCACTGTTTCTTTCTCTTTTTGCTCTGTATGCACCACTCTGCATTTAATCATTAGTGATCGATCTCTGCTCCCCTCCACAGCATGTCTTTTTCCTGGTTCTCTCCCTCAGCCCCAACCAGTCCCAGCAGAAGACTGCCCCTCCCTGAGCCTGGTTCTGCTGGAGGTTTCTTCCTGTTAAAAGGGAGTTTTTCCTTCCCACTGTAGCCAAGTGCTTGCTCACAGGGGGTCGTTTTGACCATTGGGGTTTTACATAATTATTGTATGGCCTTGCCTTACAATATAAAGTGCCTTGGGGCAACTGTTTGTTGTGATTTGGCGCTATATAAAAAAATTGATTGATTGATTGATTGATTGATTTAAAGCCATGTTAAAAAAAAAACAAAAAAAACTATACTGAATCTGTTCATCCAGAGTCCAAGCCAAAAGAAGGTTTACCTGTCTGGATATGGAGTGGAGCTGGCCATCAAAAGCCAGGAGTACAAGGCAAAGGACGACACCCAAGTCCAAGGTGAACACGTACCTTTGATGCACCCATAACCACCATGGTGGAATCCCAGAGGACTCCCAGTGTGAACATAAAGTTTATTCATTGTTGTTTCAGGTGCAGAAGTGAATGCTACAGTAATAGGAGAGAATGATCCAGTGGATGAGGTTCAAGGATTCCTTTTTGGAAAACTGAAGTGAGTAATCATTTTAGCCCACATTTTTTATTTTATTTTATTTCATTTATTTTAAGGAAAAGGAAAAAAAAAAACCAGTTTGCAGCACCTCCATAAATTTGTTTACACTAACCAAAACAAACCTTTAGTTCCTTCTTTTACATACCTGTTGTTTTGAGCAGTCACCACAGCTCTTTATTTCTAATATAGCTGTTAGAAAACATTCAAATCAAACAGTTGGTGCTTTCCTAATTAAACATTTAGCCATTTACTTGTTTCCTGTTTTTTTTTTTTTTTTTTTTTTTTTTTTTTTTTTTTTCCCTGTAATTCATTCAACAGATCCCTCTACCCAGACCTGAAAGAACAGTTGAAGGAATTGAGGAAACATTTGATAGAAAGCACAAATGAAATGGCACCACTTAAAGTCTGGCAGATGCAAGGTGGGCCTCAAATTGTAATATTTTCTTTCTTCAGTTAGTAGATTCTGTGTTTTTGTGCTGCTTTATCATGTAATCATGGTTGTAAGTATTTTATTTATGTAGTACCTGTCAAGAACAGATGTCACAAAGTGTTTCACAGAAGAGATTTTTTAAAATAAATAAAAAGATGCATAGTACATACAGACATGATTGAAATATCTCCACTCTCTCCGGACAAAACACTTCCATTTCTCCCTCAAAAATCTTAACTGTGGAAAAAACTGCACAACTAATAAACACCATAGCTGGTTATGATGGACCCTCCCAAAACACATCTGTTCACCATTTTGATATATTCACAGTCAAATCAAAATTACAGTCAAAGTCCACAAAAATACAGCTTTTGAACTGCAAAAAATTCCGGTGTTCTCATTTGTTTCAATAATGTTTCTGAGGGGGCTGTGCCTTACATGGTGTCACCGAAGTCAACTTTTCTGACAGGTAAGCATTTCTGAGCGTTTATGAGCAGCAGATGAAATCAAGCTAATTTCCCCATGACAATTTCTCAGGGCATATGGCACCAAAAATAAAACGCATTATTATATGGCGGCGACTCTATGCGCACTCTGATTGGCTGATTACGAATATTTTCCCATATCGGACCGGTTTCCATGACAGTCAGTCCGAAACGTTTATTTTCTTTACAAACCAGAAGCTAAAAACGCGATTGGAAGAAGCAAGTCAGACACGAATGTACTCCATAAATATCTAAACAGCATCTGAAAAAACATACATATTGAAAGCTTACCAGCTAATGACCAGACCATCTCTCAGCAAGTTCTTCATGGAGGTGAAGCGAACAAGCCATCAACAGCTTTCATGTATGTATGTGTGTGTATATATATATATATATATATATATATATATATATATATACTCAACAAAAATATAAATGCAACACTTTTGGTTTTGCTCCCATTTTGTGAGATGAACTCAAAGATCTAAAACTTTTTCCACATACACAATATCACCATTTCCCTCAAATATTGTTCACAAACCAGTCTAAATCTGTGATAGTGAGCACTTCTCCTTTGCTGAGATAATCCATCCCACCTCACAGGTGTGCCATATCAAGATGCTGATTAGACACCATGATTAGTGCACAGGTGTGCCTTAGACTGTCCACAATAAAAGGCCACTCTGAAAGGTGCAGTTTTATCACACAGCACAATGCCACAGATGTCGCAAGATTTGAGGGAGCGTGCAATTGGCATGCTGACAGCAGGAATGTCAACCAGAGCTGTTGCTCGTGTATTGAATGTTCATTTCTCTACCATAAGCCGTCTCCAAAGGCGTTTCAGAGAATTTGGCAGTACATCCAACCAGCCTCACAACCGCAGACCACGTGTAACCACACCAGCCCAGGACCTCCACATCCAGCATGTTCACCTCCAAGATCGTCTGAGACCAGCCACTCGGACAGCTGCTGAAACAATCGGTTTGCATAACCAAAGAATTTCTGCACAAACTGTCAGAAACCATCTCAGGGAAGCTCATCTGCATGCTCGTCGTCCTCATCGGGGTCTCGACCTGACTCCAGTTCGTCGTCGTAACCGACTTGAGTGGGCAAATGCTCACATTCGCTGGCGTTTTGGCATGTTGGAGAGGTGTTCTCTTCACGGATGAATCCCAGTTCACACTGTCCAGGTGTGGCATCGTGTGGGTGAGCGGTTTTCTGATGTCAGTGTTGTGGATCGAGTGACCCATGGTGGCGGTGGGGTTATGGTATGGGCAGGCGTCTGTTATGGATGAAGAACACAGGTGCATTTTATTGATGGCATTTTGAATGCACAGAAATACCGTGACGAGATCCTGAGGTCCCTTGTTGTGCCATACATCCAAGAACATCACCTCATGTTGCAGCAGGATAATGCACGGCCCCATGTTGCAAGGATCTGTACACAATTCTTGGAAGCTGAAAATGTCCCAGTTCTTGCATGGCCGGCATACTCACTGGACATGTCACCCATTGAGCATGTTTGGGATGCTCTGGACCGGCGTATACAACAGCGTGTACCAGTTCCTGCCAATATCCAGCAACTTCGCACAGCCATTGAAGAGGAGTGGACCAACATTCCACAGGCCACAATTGACAACCTGATCAACTCTATGCGAAGGAGATGTGTTGCACTGCATGAGGCAAATGGTGGTCACACCAGATACTGACTGGTATCCCCCCCCCAATAAAACAAAACTGCACCTTTCAGGGTGGCCTTTTATTGTGGGCAGACTAAGGCACACCTGTGCACTAATCATGGTGTCTAATCATCATCTTGATATGGCACACCTGTGAAGTGGGATGGATTATCTCGGCAAAGGAGAAGTGCTCACTATCACAGATTCAGACTGGTTTGTGAACAATATTTGAGGGAAATGGTGATATTGTGTATGTGGAAAAAGTTTTAGATCTTTGAGTTCATCTCATACAAAATGGGAGCAAAACCAAAAGTGTTGCATTTATATTTTTGTTGAGTGTATATAATAAACAAATTATTAACCTCACTTGGTCGGTCTGTACGGGGATATCAGACCTGCGTGTTTTTCAGAATTCTTTATTTATGTGGAATAGTCAGCTCATTTGACATTTCATTTACCAGAGACATGCACTTTAAGCACAACTCAAAGAACTGTAGTGTGTGTGTGGGTGTGTGAGTGTGTGTTTCAGAGTGACATAATGTAGTGAATCAAACTTTCATGCACACAGTCTAGTTTTGTAATCAATGATTTTGCTCAAAAGGAAACCTTTGATACATTTGAGCCTTTACTGTATGCTGCAACATAAACCTGCAACATTATTGATTACAGTTGCATCTTTGTGTGAATGATATCTTAGAGCTTGTGTTCATTGATTTAGCTTTTGAAATCTGTCTACATCTGAGTCTGGCTTCCTGCTTTTAAGAATTGATGTTCCAGTTCCTTCTTTTTTAGCGCTTGGCCAACTTTATTTTACAATTTAGTGCGTACAGCAATCTGTCATAACTGTCTTGGTCTGATCATTGTGGATGCTGCTTAATTATAATAAAGGACTGACGTGAGAATCGGTAGAGCTTAGCTATAGTGTGGAAGTCTCTTTATATTCAATTCCACTGGGTCTCATTAGCTTTGCCTGTTTACAAATAGATGAACATGTCTGGGAACTAATAATTAGAGGCTACAGCACAGTTGTAGAGACACATGTGGTGTTGAAACAGTCCTCACTGCATTTCTTTTCCATTCAGTGTTTTTCCTTTTTCACTCTTGTCTGTGTAGCATTGTGTACACTGTACACGATATATGCTAGAAGCATGGCACTGCTATGGTGTAAGTCCTTAGAAGATGGATTTCAGAGGATAATACTGCAAGTGTGAAGATGAGCACGTTTAGATTATCTATTCTTAATATGTTAACTATTAATGTATTTTGGCATTTTAAAAGCAGTAATTTATTTATTTATTGCAATAACAACGGATGTCTCAGATCCTCTCGCCCATTATTTCATGTAAAGGTTGTCTGAAAATTGTGCCTTTGAGCATTTATTCCATTATCTACAGAAGTTTAATTTTTTTTTTTATTTCTTTTTCCTCATGTGTTTACTGTAAATGGATACCTTTTTGATATTCACCTCTTTCCTTACATCCATGCATCACTTTCTTATTTTTCTTCTTTTGGCACATCTGCTGATTCACTCAACTTTCTATTGTAGATCTAAGTTTTCAGACAGCAGCTCGCATCCTTGCTGCTCCATCGGTTGATGCTCTAAAAGTTATGAAAGACCTCAGTCAGAACTTCCCCACAAAAGCAAGGTAAAGAACACACACTAAAATTAGCTGCAGATGAGGTTTTGGGATATACAGTTGGTCAGCAATTTTACAGTTTAGCCTACTATCTTTCTTTTTCCTCACAGATCCATCACTAAAACAGTGGTCAACTCAGAGATTCGCAAAGAGATCACTGAGAATCAGAAGGTAGGAGTTTGTTTGTCTGTCCCCATCAGAGAACCAGTGTTAGCAATACATTTAGCAAAGTGTTATCTTCTGGTAATGGAGCCTTTTCCATGGTAGAGTTTTCTGTAATGAAATTTTGGATTTCTATTTGAATGAATGAAAGAATTTATTTATTTGGCACACAGAAAATAACAAAACTCATAAAAAGAACAATGTACAATGAACCCATGTGGCTGAAAAGGGTGAAGGCAGAAGCAAAGCTTATAAATACCCTCCCCTTATGCCATTAAAAAGTAAAGAATGTATACATATATAAATATATATACTCATAACACAAATACAAAAGAAATGTACACAAACAATACAACTCAGTCAGTGCACCAGAATTTCAAACCAAACCAAAAGAGCAACAATGCATAAACCCAAGCACAACAACAACAATGGTAAACCTATGTCTTCAAACTGTAACAGGTAAGTATATTATTTTTGTAAAGGTTTTTAAAGCCAACTAAAGTACCAAGTAACTTGGTATTATCAGGACAATTATTACAAATATTAACACCCTTAATGGAAACCCAAAGACTTTTTACAGTAGTTCAGATCTTTAGTTTCTCAAATAATAATGTCCCTCTCAAGTTGTAGCTGGAATCCCTCATTTTAAACAGATCCTGGACATGTTGAGGTAAAAGTTTATTTTTAACTTTATACATAATTTGTATTGTGATATAATCAATCAGGTCAAAGAATTTTAAAATTTGCAAACCAGCAAATAATGGATTTGTTGGCTCAAGCTATGGCTTATTACTGATAATTCTTATAGCTTTCTTTTGCAACAGAAATATTGGATTAGTATAAGTTCCATATGTATTTCCCCAAACCTCAACACAGTATGTCATATATGGAACAAGTAATGTATGATACAAAATGGCCAATGAATGTTGGGAGAGGAAGTCTTGTACTTTATGGAGAATTGCAATGACTTTAGACATTTTAGATTTAACATAGTTAATATACATTTTCCAGCTTAATTTATCATCAATATAAACACCAAAAAATTTTGTATCTGTTTCAATTTCAATATCATGTAATAATAAATTTCTGCTTAAGTTCCTGGACTTATTACCAAATATGATACACTTAGTTTTACCAAAATGGAGTGATAATTTGTTTGAATTGCACCAATGTTTAAATTGATGTCATTCATTCTCCTTCGTGTCCAGGAGCTGTCCCAAATGATCTCCACTACAAAAGTTGTATCATCTGCAAATAAAATACAAGTTGCAGACTTGGAACCCAAACATATATCATTAATGTACAAAAGAAACACCAATGGCCCAAGGTTTGAACCCTGGGGCACCCCACATGTAATCTTCAAGACCTCAGAATTTGTCCCACCAATATGTACACAAAACTTGCACTTCAGTTTTTTGTTTAGTTGCTTTTAAATTTATTACTTGACAAATTGAAAACAACATCAGACTTGACCAGAATTTAGCTTTTGACAGCATGTTTGGCTTTGTCCTGCTAATGGAATAGGTAATCACCTGTTTTCCTCTCCATCTTCCCTCTTCCACCTCCCTCATGTCTCTGCTCACGCTGCGCTCACATTATCTCAGTACGCAGACAGCAGTTTGGGTGGGTGGTGGTGGTGCACGGGGGGGGGGGGGGGGGGGGTCAGCAAATGTTCTAATTACCAAATCGGTGAGTCATTTGGCAGGCGCAGTGAGTCCTGCAGCAAGAAATGATTATTGACTGATGTGGTTTGGTTTGGACACATGCACCTGGAGATGTACCCCCCCACCCCCACTTACCCGTGCAGTGTTTAAGTGAAATGAGCAGTATTTGTGTTAATCATATCTTCTAATTGCAGTGTCGAGAGGATGATTAATCTGTCTTTGTGTGTCTATAATGAGATTTGACTGCACCAAATGACTTTTTAGTTTTCTTTTTCCGGTGTACACATACTACAAACACGCAACAAACCTCCCACAGCAACATTATCATCTGCACACACACCCTTTCTCCAATAATTACATTCATTTAGTGTGGAGTGTGATCATTCCGAACAGAGCTGTCAGTGCTCATTTAGAGCTGTCGGTTCGCTCATTATATTTCTTGGTTGAATATTGCATCTAGTTTTTACAATATAATTGACTCCGCAAATGCACATTTTGTCATCTCAACTAAATGGAGAAGGCAGTCAAGTCGACTAGAATTGAGTGTTGAGTGTTTTTCACATGGTCAGAAAATACGTTTATGTTTCTGTTTCTCTCTACAGTTTTTCAAGGGAACACTGGGGCTGCAGCCTGGAGACTCGGCGCTGTTCATCAACGGGCTGCATATAGATCTGGATACACAAGACATTTTTAGGTACGCACTTACAAGCACATACAGTCCTCTCCAAAAGTATTGGAACCATAATGCTAATTAATTTGTTTATATGCTACGCACTGAAGTCTTTTTGGTTTGATAATCAAAATAGGGGCTTGTGTATTGTGAAACAAAAGGTGCTGTGTTTTACTTGTGGTTCAAAGGATAAGCTCACTCTTGTATTTTTACAACCTCAGTCCATTACCACTGCTGTCTATGGAGCTGCTAAATGTGTTGCAGCAGAAGCACTGTCTGAGGTCCGCAGACCTGGAAGTAGCCAGATTTTCGGTGGGTGGATACACCTACTTTTGGTCTGACTGTAGCAGTGGTCCATTTTCAATTCATTTCATTTATACAGTGCCAAATCCAAAAAAAGTTGCCTCAAGGCGTTTCACACAAATAAGGTCTAACCTTACCAACTCCTAGAGTAAGCACACAGGCGACAGTGGTAAGGAAAAAAAAAAAACCCCTCTGATGATTTGTGGATGAAACCTCAAACAGACCAGACTCAAATGGGTGACCCTCTGCTTGGACCATGCTACCAACACACTTGACAGTATAAAATATACAGGAAACTTCCATGTACTGAAGGAGCAGCAGTTGCTGTGGTGGACTGGCTCCTTCTGAAGGTGTCATATATTCCCCAATGAGGATATTAAGAGGATGTGACTTAAGCCCCTTTCACACCAGGGGTGCTCTCGGATGCTCCCAGTTGTGCCGTGCGTCATGTGACGACGCCGCGTGGAAGCAACTCAGTGCCGAGACAATGCAGCTCGGCGCCACAACAGCGAGGGACGCAAAGGAGGAAGCAAGTCGGGTGCCGGTGTCCTGTGTTCGACGCAGAAAGGAAGTGGTTCCAGCGCAGGTCGGGGCAAAGAGGGCGTGACTCAGAAGCCAATTTATGATTCCTGCTGTGTTCCACTGTTCCTGCAGTATAAATCACGCAGGGTTGTTTTTATACCGTGT